>NC_139539.1:92399573-92574573 GCF_965153285.1 Podarcis tiliguerta | reverse complement strand
AAAAGCTACCAATTTTTTTGTCAGATTTTCTCTTTGTGCTGGAACTTCTTTTGGAAAGACCGAGGGAGGGAGGGAGGAGTGTGTGTGTGTGTGTGTGTGTGTGCACATGCCAGTTCTTATAGCCCCTTTCTAGTTCTGAGCTCCTGCTGATGCTGTAAATTTTAACAATCTCGTTTTTATAACCGTAGTCTGTACTGTGCTGCTCTGTTCTTTTCTTTGGTGTTATCCCCCAAATACCTCATCAGGCACTCAGGCCACAGAAGCTGGTTTTAATACCTGTCTGAACAAATTTTTTTTTTAAAAAAGAAAAAGGTTTCCTAGTTTATGCCATCTTGGAGATTTTGATCATGTTCCTTCTGTAATATTTAATCTCTGCCAGTGCTGCTGAGTTTATGGCTCGAAAAACTCTGGCGAGCAGGCGAGCTCTCAGTTCTGGAACTGTGCTGAATACAGCAAGAGAAATGCAATCTATATACAGCTAGAGAAACATGTGCTTTAAAATTCATAGCCCATTCTGTAGGGCTGGTTAAGCGGGTGAGCTGCAAAGCTGGTTCAAACGCCACCTCTGTCAAAAAAAACCACCAACAACAAAAACAAGACACACCACCCTCACCAGGTTGCTGTATTCAAACCATCCTAGTCAAAATATTCAGCTGCAAGCAGCACTTGGACCTGATTGGCTGCCAATATGACAACCAAAATATTCTAGACTGCAGAAAGGAGCAGGTGGAGAAATGCCATGAAATTGTCCAACTATCTAAAAAGAAGGGACACTTCTACATGTTTGGTGGACCTGTGAGAAAATCAAAAGCTTCTGGAACATAGTATATGACGAGCTTAAAAAAATGTTTAAGTGTAACTTTATAAAAAATACAGAAGCTTTTCTACTAGGGATAACGGACGCAGGTATAGCAAGAGAAGATCAGAAAATATTCCTCTATGTCACAGGAGAGGCAAGGATCCTAATTGCTAAAAACTTGGAAAAAGAAATTGTGCCAACAAAAAAGGAATGGCAAGACAAACTGTTAGCGTATATTGAACGGGCTAGAGCAACAGGCAATTAGAGATCACAATAGACAAGAATTTCAAAAAGCATGGGGGAAATGCAGAGAATACTTCACAAAACAGTGCCCCAAAATTCATACCTGGACTTGTTTTGATTAATGTCTGCAGGAGACTTTGTGGATATTTAAGTTATATTTAGAAAAATCTTAATAATTATTCATAAAGGAAACAGCTTATAAGAAGTAAATAAGGAGGCCAGATACAGGATAAAGGAAGTATTTTATTTGGTTGTTTGTATTGTTGTATGTTATGCTCATTGTTTGTTATGTTCATGTTTAATGAGGGTGGATTTCTGTATTGGGGGGTGGGGGGTTTATGTTATGTTGTAAATAAAATTTCCAATAAAAATAAAAACAATTAAAAAAGAGAAATTGTCGAACTATCTGTGCCCTAACCTGGGCTATTCTGTCCCCATTGCAATGGATTTCTTTAGCTAGGAGGAAGTTGAAGATGCAAAGGGGGAAATGTGAACTGCGAATTCTGAAGGGCAAAATGGAAATCACTTTAGTGCATCTTAGTGCAAAATTAGATGCAAACTTCCAAGTGCATCCAAGCGCAGAGGAGTAAAAGTGGTGTATTTACAGAACATAACCCAACTAAGGCATCCCAAAAGTCAATTCCCCCTCCCAGAAACATGCAGTGATCCACAGAACCAGATGCTGCCCAGCTCAAACTTTGCTCACAACTCAACCATTCTCACTTGATGTGCAGAAATTAGCAGGTGATAACGCTCACCTCTGTGCTGGGTGTGGGGAACGGACTTCACCTTCACCAGGTTGTTGTTGTTTGGTTAGCAGTCAACTACGTAGCATTATAATGGGACGCAGGTGGCGCTGTGGGTTAAAGCCTCAGTGCCTAGGGCTTGCCGATCGCAAGGTCGGCGGTTCGAATCCCCGCGGCGGGGTGCGCTCCCGCTGTTCGGTCCCAGCGCCTGCCAACCTAGCAGTTCGAAAGCACCCCCGGGTGCAAGTAGATAAATAGGGACCGCTTACTAGCGGGAAGGTAAACGGCGTTTCCGTGTGTGGCTCTGGCTCGCCAGAGCAGCGATGTCACGCTGGCCACGTGACCCGGAAGTGTCTTCGGACAGCGCTGGCCCCCGGCCTATAGAGTGAGATGGGCGCACAACCCTAGAGTCTGTCAAGACTGGCCCGTATGGGCAGGGGTACCTTTACCTTTACCTTTACGTAGCATTATGCAACACTGCACAGACATCACTCTCAATATACTCTGAAATGATGGAGTGAAATTTTCATGTACCTTTTGTAAAGTCTGATTGCTGATGTGAAGAACTGTATGCTTCATTTTTACCAGGTGCCTTCTTAGGCTGCAAGCTATAATCGATTTTAATGCTGCAATCTTGCATTAATGCCGCAATGAATCCATTGAAGCTTGAACTGCATACTTAAAAAGCATATTGGTTAACCAGGAATGTCGCATGCCTTGTGTAACAGACTCTTCAATAGTGATATCATATTCTCCCACCCACCCAGCCCAAAATTACTCTTGCATGAACAAAAGAATTCTGAACTTGGTTTGCAGATACTGAAGTCACAGGAAATTAAGGGTGACTCAATGGATTATTTTAAAAATTAATCTTTATTACCTTCCACTCTCAGGCTGCTAATAAAAAAAATAATCTGTTTCAACAGCCTCTATAAAAACTTGTCTACAAAGCAGAAGGATGGAGGAGAGTCGATATTAAATAAGACTCAGGATAGTGGGTTGTAAGAACAATGTAATTGGGAGAACATCGCAGATTAAATGAAAATTTGCATACATTTGAAATCTAGCCAGTTTTGACAATCAGGGACTTAGCAAATCGCCCTCAAATTGCTAGCATATTTCTACCCTTTACCAAGAAGAAGAGCTCAAATATTACCCCAGTGTATACCTTCAGGGAATGGCTGGTACTTAAAAGAACATTAATATATTTGAGTTTGCAATGCTACTTTTTAAAAACTAGAAACTCACAACTTATTCCTGAAATTTTACCAGGCAGCCTCCCAAACTGTGAAATTCACCTCAAGCCTGATTCATAACAAAAAATCATGAATTAAATTCTGAAACCCTAGTTTATATTTCACATTTCTACGAGGAAATCAAAAATTTGAAACTTTGAATGATAATTTCTCTCTCAAATTTTCTTGTTCACCAGCTGTTCTGCATGACATAAAAGCATAAGAGTACTGGCGAATCAGATCAATAGCATAATCCTATACATGTCTGTGCAAAAGTAAGTTGCACTCAGTTCAGTGGGGCAAACTATCAAGCAAGTTGGCATAATTTGAGTTAGGCTGGCATGTTGGTCAGTCAACTAGTCAAAAAATGTCACTTGATCTTCTGACCATGGAAAAATACTTTTGAATATTTAGTTACCCTTTTAGTTTCATTATGATATAATTTGCTACGAAGCGCAGGACCACCTAACCCTGTGGCAATCAAGGGTAAGCTTAGCGGAATAACAAAGCTTCCTGCTCTAATCTTTAGGCACCAGGCAAAAACATCGCCCTATAGCCAGGCCTTTTAAACTGGGTGTGGGGAGGGATCATTTTTGTTCTTTACTGTGTTGTGCATTTCTGTGTTTTATACGGTAAATCGCCCTGTGATCCTTGGAAGAAGGGGGATATAGAAATTTAATAAAATAAATAAATGAATAAAGAAATAAGAAATAAGAAGCAGGTTCCCTTGGAGCCCCAGACATCAGGTACAGCTGAGAAACAGGAGCCCTGAAGGAATGGGGGCCAAGAAGAATCTAGCCAACTCTGGAGATAGGTTTCCATATGTGGCTTTGGTTTTGAAAAAGGGAAAGCTATTGCATCATGAGGAATATCTATCTGTCGTGGGAATTTGGGGGGCGGTCTCTAACTGTACAAGGTACGTGGGTGGCACAGTGGGTTAAACAACAGAGCCTAGGACTTGCTGATCAGAAGGTTGGTGGTTCGAATCCCCGCGACGGGGTGAGCTCCCGTTGCTCGGTCCCTGCTCCTGCCAACCTAGCAGTTCAAAAGCACATCAAAGTGCAAGTAGATAAATAGGTACCACTCTGGCGGGAAGGTCAACAGCGTTTCCGTGCGCTGCTCTGGTTCGCCAGAAGCGAACCAGTCATGCTGGCCACATGACCCGGAAGCTGTACGCCAGCTCCCTCAGCCAATAAAGCGAGATGAGCACCGCAACCCCAGAGTCGGCCATGATTGGACCTAATGGTCAGGGGACCCTTTACCTTTACTCTAACTGTACAGTTTAGTAATTTTGACATGGTCACTGAGGGGCAAAGGCATTTCCTTTGGATTAGTTTCACCTTCCAACCTGTTCATTAGTAGTTGTTAGTCATGCCCAGGCAAGTACCAGAAGAAGCCTTGCCTTGGCTCTCATAAAATCTGCCATCCCTGCTCTAGTGGGTGTTTGTGGCGTTCTTCCAGGTGAGAAATATTACAAGGGCGGAGGGGAATTTTCTCTTTATCCATGTTGATGTTGATGCACCATTTTACTATCTACCAAATATCCCCGCCCCCTTCTGTTTTTCTCAGGTAATTATCATTTCCCCCTTCATTGCTCCCATCTTGTATAGTCCTGTTACATTTCCTCAATATTCCCTTTCCATTATCTGCTTCTCTTTATTGAACCAAAAGAATTTCTGCAAGTACCCAGTGAATTATATTTCATTACTGAGAGTGCAGTGAACATGAATGTAAATACAACAGCTATTATGTGTTCTACAATGGTTCTTGATACAGAGAGAGAGAGAAAATGCTTTATAGATGGACAGAGAGTCAGTGTAAGGTCTGTCTTAATTTAGATATGGGAATCAGTTGCCATCTCAACAGGCTGGGTAGAAAAAGCCATGAAGCTTATTACCTGCACAAGAAACATGCATAATTTGCCTCAACATGAAATGTGAGTTTATTAAGCTAATCCAAAATGGCTTCAGACAAATTTTTAGTTCTTCCTCAGTTCCCTGATCCATAAAATGGGAACAACCACCTAGTTTGAGGGGGTAAGAAACCTTTCTTCCATGATGCCAGAGTTCAGCCTGACCATGACCCCAAAGGGGCCATATATGAGGAAGAGATGTGAGACCCTGAGATCTTGTGCAAATTCTTTATAAATGACTTGGAAGAAGGAATTGAGGTGATGCTCATCAAATCTGCAGAGGATACCAAACTGGGAGGAGTAGCTAATGCCACAGAAAACAGATTAGGGATTGGTAACAGATTGGAAAACTGGGCCCAAACTAACAAAATAAATTTCAACATGGTCAATTGTAAGGTTCTACATTTAGGCAGGAATAACCAAATGTACAAGTATAAGATGGGGAGCACCTGGCTTACTAGCAGTATGTGTGAAAAGATCTTGGGGTCTTGGTGGACCACAAGCTTAACATGAGTCAACAGTGTGATGCTGCAGCAAAAAAAGACAACGCTATTCTAGGCTTCATCAACAGAAGTCTTGTGTCCAGATCAAGGGAAATGATAGTACCACTCTATTCTGCCTTGGTCAGACCACACCTGGAATACTGTGTCCAGTTCCAGGTGCCACAATTTAAGATGGATATTGACAAGCTGGAATGTGCGCAGACGAGAGCGACCAAGATAATCAAGGATCTGAAAACCAAGCCTTACGTGGAACTGTTGAGGGAGTTGGATATGTTTAACCTGGAAAAGAGGAAACTAAGAGAAGATATGATAGCCATCTTCAGATACCTACAGGGCTGTCACATGATAGCTGGAGCATACTAATTTTCTCCGGCTCTGGAGGCTCAGACCCGAACCAGTGGATTCAAGTTATGAGAAAGGAGATTCCGACTAAACATCACAAAGAACTTTCTGAGAGTAAGAGCTGTTTGACAGTGGAACAGACTCCCTCAGGACGTTGTGAACTCTCCTTCCTTGGAGGTTTTTAAGCAGAGGTTGGATGGCCATCCCTGGATGCTTTAGATGAGATTCCTACATTGCAGTGGATTGGACTAGATGACTCTTGGTGTCACTTCCAGCTCTAGAATTCTATGATTCTAAGCAGGAATCCAGAAATATCTACTGTTGCCGTAAGGAGTCCTATGGACACCTCACTGTACCTGGGCCCCTTCACCTTCAAGAGCTAAGGTGGCATTGGGCCCTGCAAGAAGTCCTGAGCCCACAAGTAACTGCTCAGGGTTCTACTGACAAGGAGGCAGAAGCCATGGAAGAACCGGGGTGCAGATGATGTCCAAATGCCATTGAACTCCAGTTCCCAGCAGCCAGCAAGTCAGGGACAGGAAGAGTTGAAGTCTAATAACTCCTGGAGAGGAACAGGTTCCCCACCCCAGATGCAAACCTTCCAGTCTCCTCTGGGATAACGGTTCCCTAGAGGGATCCCATAGGCAACTTCAAGTCTGGGTGCACCAACCAACACCCTTAAATTAAGGATCTGGCCAGATTTGAGCAATTGCCCCTTCTGCAGCAGAACCCCACCCCTGCATCCTCCCCCATCTCACACCTTCATTCAGCTTTAAGCCATCAGGGCAAATAAGTATACAGATGTCAGTGGTGCTGTTGGTGCAGGTTTGATGGGCATTAGAGATTGCTTGCTGAGCATAAGGCTGAGAAGCACAGGCCATTCCAGCTCAGGCCTCTGGTTGTAAGCAAGGCACCTCGTCTTGTCCCTCCCCTCCCCAACCTGGTGTGAAGGGAGGAGGTGGTTTTCTGAGTCCCTCTCTTTGACTTTGATTGATGGCACTGTGCTGGATTGCCAGTGAGGTAGAAAATTAGAGGGAGATCGTTTCAGATACAGGCCCATCCAGGCTGTATGCTGTGTCCATAAATGTATACAGCTCATCCCTCTGGGAACTCTCCCTCCAGCCTTTAACCTCATTATTCACAGTGCTGAACTGGAAAACAGGCAAATACCCCTTCCTTCCTTTTTCTGTTGTTTTTTGTTGTTGTTGTTGTTGCTGTTGTGTATGTATTTGCATCTCCTCCAAAGGTGTATGCCTCTCTCTCTCTCTCTCTCTCTCTCTCTCTCTCTCTCTCCTTGGTAAAGGTAAAGGTAAAGGGACCCCTGACCTTTAGGTCCAGTTGCAGACGACTCTGGGGTTGCGGCACTCATCTTGCTTTACTGGCTGAGGGAGCCGGCGTACAGCTTCTGGGTCATGTGGCCAGCATAACTAAGCCGCTTCTGGCGAACCAGAGCAGCGCACGGAAACGCCATTTACCTTCCCTCCGGAGCGGTACCTATTTATCTACTTGCACTTTGACGCGCTTTCAAACTGCTAGGTGGGCAGGAGCTGGGACCAAACAACGGGAACTCACTCCATTGCTGGGATTCGAACTGCTGACCTTCTAATTGGCAAGCCCTAGGCTCTGTGGTTTAGACCACAGTGCCAAAGGTGATGCTAATATATGGTTGCCATGAAGGTCTATATGCTTATCCTCCCCTATGTAAAATCCAAATATTCTCTGTGGCATGCACATTCTCTGAACAAGCATCATGGTTGGGAATATCATCTGAACCGTGAAAAAGTGACTTCTATAAGTGGAAGAGAATGTGCAGTCAGCTGTGCAAACCTATGCATGTTTACTTGGAAGTAAATTTCATTGTGGCCAAAGGGGACACATGTAACGTGTAACAATGATGCAAATCTGTGCTATATTGTTGACACAGATGGAATGGGGAGCACAGTCAGTGGCTGGTAATGATATCCATGTATTGTAGAACAAATGATTTAGATCTGCACTCTGAAAGCTGTATATTTGGATAGCAAATTTGTATGGAAGAAGAAGAAGAGGAGGAGGAGGAGGAGGAGGAGGAGGAGGAGGAGTTTAGATTTGATATCCCGCTTTATCACTACCTGAAGGAGTCTCAAAGCGGCTAACATTCTCCTTTCCCTTCCTCCCCTACAACCAACACTCTGTGAAGTGAGGGAGGCTGGAGAGACTTCAGAGAAGTGTGACTAGCCCAAGGTCACCCAGCGGCTGCTTGTGGAGCAGCGGAGACGTGAACAGCTGCATATTCCTGTATTGCAGAAGGTTAGACTTGATGATCCTCAGGGTCCCTTCAAAATCTACAATTCTATGATTTTATCAGCACGCAGTGCCAGTATGTAGAAAAGTGGAAGTACTCTCACATCACACAGCTTCCCACACATTTCCTTTGGGAATGGTTTTATTGCTAAAAAGTAAAGGCCGGATGCCTTTCCAGGAATGGCAGGATTCTGTCATTAGCACCCATCAACTCCAATTGATAGCAACTGAAATGTCAAGAAGAATCTGTCATCACCCCCCCCCCCCTTTCACTCCTGCTTCCTTTCACTGGTGTGATTGTCTATCTCGCGGTTTCTGCATAGGATCTTGTATACTCAGAATTCACCCATATAGACTGTAGCTTATGTAAATATGTGCTACCAGTTATGAGAAGTGTTATCAGGACATCTCTGTCAACCCTTGCCTTGTGGACCGAGTCCTACAATAGTTCATACTTCAACAGAACAATAACAGAGAAATGTTTTTGAAAGTCTGCATTTTGAGCCAACATATACTTTTGCACTGCTTTGCAAATCAATTCAGCCCTCACATAAATATGCACTGTACTGGATGAGGGACTTGTTTCATGGGCAAAGATTCTGTTCCTTTAACAGCGTTATTCAACAGGTTAGCTTTTCTCTGCAATGGCATCTTCCTGCCTGCAAAAACTGTACCTACTGAATTTCTCACAACCATGCAGCAGTTAAAAGAATATATGCCCTAAAAGCATGTCAGCCTTGCATGGCATAATCAATTTTGGAAGCGTATTTGTATTTTCATCATTTAGGGGAGGGGAGGGGAGAAGGGACTGCAAGGAGCCAGTTTTCATAAAGGTTCCTATTAAATGTTGCATATTCAGAACTGCATAATACATTTCAGACTGTGAACTCATACAGAAGAAGATTGATGACATCCACGGTAAATGCCTTACTGTTTGCAAAGAAATTAGGCAAATCACATGAGCTGGTACTGGTCAAGGTTTGTCCACTGCAGATCAAACACCACAGAGGGAACTTCCATCCACCTGACACACACACACACATCACCACAATCACACAACATGACCTTCAGTGACATCTCTGCACATGTCCACCTTTGAGTCATCAAATGCTGCAAATGTTTGTCTGAATCAGGCCTATGTAAACAATTGTATGCCAAAAATGTTTCAGTTGCTTTTCTGACAGTAATCCAATGAAAAGCATGTAATCTCTCATCTATAGCCCAGAAGTGGACGGAAACCCACTTGATAATGCTGCCCAATTTGGCTACTACTGACTCTGTGCCTACTTCAAAATCTAAAAGGAATCTCCAGCGTTGCTAATATAATGATTTATTATATTTTTCTTTACCTCTGCTTCCTGCCTCAGCCATATGTTCCAATTAGCGATAGAGACAGATTTTTTAAAATGGTAGTTTTCAAACAGAGATTGGTCCTTGCTTCTTTGTCCCAATATAACTTGCTGCAATCTGAGACCTTTCGCACTCAGTATAAATAGATGAAAGCGTGGATTCCATCTCTTGCAGAGTTACATCTGGCAAATGCAGCCTTGGGTGGGTGGGTGTCAGGATTTGGACCAGTGCTGGGGGAGAAGACTATGGTGCTGTTTTCCTGGTTCTCTTCTGCTATTTGCTCTGCTGGGTAAAACAGGCAGCTTTGCATCTGCCAAATTCTCTCCATCTCACTGATTTTGATGGTGGCAGCAAAAAGTGTGGGAAAGACACAACACTGGGGTGGGTAGAGCCCAGCACTCTGGTGGGGATGCAAATTGGCCCCTTTGATGAGCGGAAAGGGACATTTCCCTGCTGAAATATAAGAGGCCTCATCAGGGCTGGCATCCCACCTGAACCTGCTCAGTCAAGCGTTCCTCTGAACTTCTGGTGTCATTGTTTCACCTGTTTGTCAACTGTTCTATTGTTATGCTCTTTAATTGTCTTACTGTATATTTTAAATTGGGATGTATCCTTGCCCCAATGGAATTGCTGTTGCGTATTTTAATTACGTACTGATTTTACAGATCCATTTGGGCATACACACACACACACAATCTATAATTAACAACAGCAGCTCCCCAGTCTCAGGTGATCAGCTGAAGAGGGGGAACTGTGCGCATGTGCACTAGGTGTGAAGTAGTGATCTACTAGTGCATGTGAGAAGGTGTGTTTGAGGGTGTTAGGTAGCCATCCCCACCAGAGGCATGTGGCCTCCAGAAGGTTGCTCCAGGGTGAATGTGGCCCTTGGAGCAAAGTTAGCCACCCCTGTGCTAGTGATTCTTTGAGTTAGGAAGCTTTACAGAGCTAAATTAAAAGACGCCTGCTTCTTGGGAGAAAAGTGATGACAAACCTAGACAGCATCTTAAAAAGCAGAGACATCACCTTGCTGACAAAGGTCCATATAGTTAAAGCCATGGTTTTCCCAGTAGTGATGTATGGAAGTGAGAGCTGGACCATAAAGAAGGCTGGTTGCCAAAGAATTGATGCTTTTGAATTATGGTGCTGGAGGAGACTCTGGAGAGTCCCATGGACTGCAAGAAGATCAAACCTCTCCATTCTGAAGGAAATCAGCCCTGAGTGCTCACTGGAAGAACAGATCCTGAAGCTGAGGCTCCAATCCTTTGGCCACCTCATGAGAAGAGAAGACTCCCTGGAAAAGATCCTGATGTTGGGAAAGATTGAGGGCACAAGGAGAAGGGGACGACAGAGGATGAGATGGTTGGATAGTGTTCTCCAAGCTACCAGCATGAGTTTGACCAAACTGCGGGAGCCAGTGGAAGACAGGAGTGGCTGGCGTGCTCTTGTCCATGGGGTCACGAAGAGTCGGACACGACTAAACGACTAAACAACAACAACAGAGGTAGGATGCTGATGCTGATGCTATTTATACCCCACCCTTCTGGCTGGGTCCACTAAGCCTAAGTTATTGGGCTGCACAGCTTCAGAGTGCTATGGGGCTTACCCATTAGTCGCTGGAATCTTTAAAATGTGCTTTGCTTTGCTGGAGTTGAAGTTAGTGCCTAGAACATGGACAAAATAATAGACTGATTCTGCAGTTCACAATGTTATGAGTCAATTTAGAACTCTGGTGAGGGGGGGTGAGATGAGATTTTCTCCCTCTGAGAGATCTCTAAAAATGCATGTAATTGGTGACCCATTTCTGATTCGAACTGAAGGGAGTTTGCCCATCGCTCCTTCTAACCAACATGGAGACAAATGAAGCCAGATGGACGCACACACAGGAGACGTGTTCTGACATACATTTCCCTGCTATTGGCCCTTCTGCTAGGCACAAACTGGAAGAGGCAATCTGATGAACATTTAAAACATCACTGACCGTTTTATCCAGGTGGATACGTCCTGTCCTTGTTTACACCCACTCAGCCTCCTCCACCCCCACGAAAAAAAGAAACTGCACTCCATGGAGTTACTCAAGTAGAGAATAGGACCAAGCCACAAGAAAGACCTCTGAAAGGCATCTTGGCATTTGGAAAAAGCGACGAGAGAGGGAGACGGATGAATATACAGGGCAGCGTAGCATGCGGGTCTGCTCAAATCAATCAGATAGAATGGAAATCTATGGCACAAAGCTTGCAATTACACACATATCCCTTTCAGGAACATTTGTTATGGCTGCTTTTAGTGTCAGCGCCGCTGCTCAGGGGGGGAAGCGAGGGATCATTAGCAAGGAGCCGTCAGCAGAAATGCTTCCCTCGCCGACCCTTAGGCTCCGCTGTTCCTCAGAGCTGAGCGTGCAGGAGTTCCTCAGCCCAGGCCAAATGGATTCTGTCAGGGGAGGCAAATCTTTGGCTGTGGCTACTAGCCAGGGCTATTTTTCTAGAAAAATGGGTACTGGAACTCACCACAAACACCTCCCCCATTCTCTTAGAAGGGTGCCCACCTGAGAGATGCTGAAATTGAGTTGGGGGGAGGGCTGCCCAGTATACCTGAAGGAGCGTCTCCACCCCCATCATTCTGCCCGGATGCTGAGGTCCAGCGCTGAGGGCCTTCTGGCGGTTCCCTCATTGAGAGGTTACAAGGGAACCAGACAGAGGGCCTTCTCAGTAGTGGCACCCGCCCTGTGGAACGCCCTCCCGTCAGATGTCAAAGAGATAAATAACTACCTAACATTCAGAAGACATCCCTGTTCAGGGAAGTTCTTAATGTGTGACATCTTAGTGTATTTGTTGGAAGCCACACAGAGTGGCTGGAGAAACCCACCCAGATGGGCGGGGTACAAATAATAAATTATTATTATTATAAATATGCAGGTGGCAGTTTTGAAAAGGGAAATCGAAGGGGACAGCCTTCATTTTAGAAGGTGCCTGATTCAGCACCAGTCGCTGCCACCACTGCCTGGCATAGCAAAGGCCTGACGTGAGGTGGTGAGGCCCACTTCAAACTGGGCCTGAGTTTCAACGAGTTGCTGCTGGCCTGAGGAGAGAGAGACTTTCTGCAGGCAATGGCTTTCCCACCTGCTCTGCCCCCCTCCAGCCCCCCGAGGAGCCTTTCCCAGACCATGATTTTGAGAAGAGCAAAAGCAGCTGGGAAGAAAGGAGCTGAGGGGTAGGTTTTTTTAAAATATAAAAACAAAAATATTTTTATAAGTTGTGTGTCCTTGTTTCTCAATTTGATCCTTTTACATGGCTTTGTGGTATTTTATGCATTGTCATTTGCTGGTATTTTTTATAAATTCATAATTCTTTACTGCAATTGATAAGTGTAAACTGTTTAATTATTATTTGATGCTGTTTAGTTTTACTGTTTACTATTGGATTCTAATGGATTGTTGAATTTTGCTTTATTTTATATATGTTGTTTGTTTTTAAAGTTATTGTGATTTTTTGTATTGGATCAGATTGTTGCTATTAATGTTTGATGTTTTATTATTATTTTTATGTGTGTTGGAAGCTGCTCAGAGTGGCTGGGGCATATTCCATGGGGGGTGGGGGTGGGATGCACTGAGATACCCAATCTCAGTGATCATGGGCAGGAGGAGTTACGCTAAGACCAGACCATGTCAATACTGAGGAGGCAGGTTTAGTCATTGTCTGGAGACTATCCCTGCCTCCGGGTCTGGTCTTGACCGGAAGGATACTGGAATCAACAAGGAAGACCCACATGACCTTAAGGTGCTGCTGTGCAATGCCAGGTCATCGATTCACAAGACCACTACCATCCATGACTTGATTGCAGATGGAGGTATTGACCTGGCATGTGTAACAGAGACCTGGTTGGACATGGCAATATGGGACTGCTTCTCCGCTAAGTCGCTGCTTGTCTGCCAGGTTTCTCTTACACACAGCAACCCAGGGCATGTGGGTGAGGACAGGGGTTTACAACATCATTAGTTTTCACCAGGCATCCTATTAAAGAGACCCAGTACATGAGGGGACATTCAAATATTCAATACCCTGGTCTGCAGACCAAAATGATACAGGTTAGCATAGTGACATCATGCTAGGCATCCAGCTCTAGACAACATGGCTACCTGGCTAGGTACTCATCCCATTGGTGTAGGAGCCAAAGTCCTACATATTCAAAGCAAAGACTGATCTACTGCTAACTTCTTTTTGTCCCTGGTTTTATATGGCAGTGAGAGATTTTACTTTCTTGGGCTCCATGATCACTGCAGATGGTGAGAGCAGTCACAAAATGAAAAGACGCCTGCTTCGTGGGAGAAAAGCAGTGACAAAGCTAGACAGCCTCTTAAAAAGCAGAGACGCCACCTTGCCAACAAAGGTCCGTATAGTTAAAGCTATGGTTTTCCCAGTAGTGATGTATGGAAGTGAGAGCTGGACCATAAAGAAGGCTGATCACCGAAGAATGGATGCTTTTGAATTATGGTGCTGGAGGAGACTCTTGAGAGTCCCATGGACTGCAAGAAGATCTTAAGGAAATCAACCCTGAGTGCTCGCTGGAAGGACAGATCCTGAAGCTGAGGGTCCAATACAGAGACAGTGTTCTCGAAGCTACCAGCATGAATTTGACCAAACTGCGGGAGGCAGTGGAAGACAGGAGTGCCTGGCGTGCTCTGGTCCATGGGGTCACGAAGAGTCGGACACGACTAAACATCTAAGCAACAACAAACAACAAACACATTATGGTGCACTCCACCTCCTGTCTTCAACATGAAGGGGTATAAGCAAAGGGAAAGTGTCATATGCCTTTCGTGGCGAGCGAGTTCCAGCTATAGCAAAATTTGAAGTCCTCCAAGGAATGACAAGGAAGGGTGCAAGGGTTTCCTGTGGAGGAAGGGAGTTCCATACAGCCGTCTCCAACCTGGTGCTCCCCAGATGTTTTGGAGTACAACTCCCATGAGCCTCAGCCAGCAAGACAGTGCATGATGAGAGATGAAGGCCAAAACATCTGGAAGGCCCCTTGCTAAGGAGGGCTGCCGTAGAGTTTCAATGATGGTGAACTCTGAAGTTAGTCAAAACATCCACAGGAATTCTATTTTTATTTAAACAAATATTATCAACAGGATTAGAACATTCATCAAGAGCAGGCATCCCCAAACTTGGCCCTCCAGCTGTTTTGGGACTACAATTCCCATCATCCTTGACCACTGTTCCTGTTAGGCATGATGGGAGTTGTAGTCCCAAAACAGCTGGAGGGCTGAGTTTGGGGGTGCCTGATGAAGAGGGTATTGCCCACTTCTACATATTGTATTTTTTCAGGTGTCAGATTTTTGACCAACTCTAGAAAAAGTTATTGCAGGATTTGCTGTATTAGATTCAAGGTTGGCCAATGAGAATTAAGCTTTTTTACACTATGAATGGAACATATATTTCAGTTATGTTTGCTCTTGCTGCTGCTAAAGCCAGGTCTGGAGTTTTATCAGCATGCATGGTAAATCTTTAAAGGGTTTCTTTAGCGAGTCGTTTGTGTGTTTTTATGTACTTCTGGGTTGGTTCATTTTTAATTCTTCCTTTGACTTTCTTGGTTGAACAAGTAAACAGAAACATATGTATTACATGATAGTACACTCACAATCAGGCTGTCTCTGGGCAGCCAGGTATTCTCCCAAATGGCCTCTTCTTAATGCCTCCCTAAATCAATGGGAGATCAGCGGCAGAAGGAGGAGAGCTCTCCCTTCCCACAGAGCAATTTGTATTCAGCACCAGCCATTCGGGGTTGGGGCGGGGGGGGGGAGGCTTCAGTCCAATAGCACATTTGTATATTCACTGAGGCGTACTCCTAGCTCTGCAGACTCTTGACAGCTGCAGATAGCAAGCCCATTTTTCATAAGGTGAGTAGGAAAGGAGGGAGGAGGGAGGGAGAGAGAGAGGGAGGGAGGGAGAAAGAGAGAGAGACTGTGTGTAACCAGTTAAAGGAAGACAGAGTCAAACATTACCTGCAAATGGCAGTGGCCTCCAAGCAGTCATGCAGGCTCGAATGTGGGAGAACAGAAGAGGAATTAACTCTTGGATAATGAAATATATATTTCATGTTCACGAAAGTGGAAGGTTCATTCATGTTGGTGCTAGCAGCACCTGTGAATCTTTCAGTGGAAATGATAGCATGGAGATATGGGCCAACAGAGCAGACTTTAAAAGTCAAATAAAATAATGGCAGAGGAAAGGATAATCACAACATTGCAGCTTTTGTGCTGTACGTTATTTTTGCTGCGAACAAAAGTAATCCAAATGGATTCAAAAAAACACGCTGCTCTCTTTCAAACAAACTTCTGCTTTTTGCTGAGTGCTTTTCTCAAGTTCTGCATGGAAATGGATCACCTCTCCACCCGACAAAGCAGGCATCTTCAACACAGTGTCTTCAGCGCTGACTTACTGTACCTGACTTACAGAAGAAGAAGAAGAAGAAGAAGAAGAAGAAGAGGAGGAGGAGGAGGAGGAGGAGGAGGAGGAGGAGGAGGAGGAGGTGTTTGGATTTGATATCCTACTTTATCACTACCCAAAGGAGTCTCAAAGCGGCTAACATTCTCCTTTCCCTTCCTCCCCCACAACAAAGACTCTGTGAGGTGAGTGAGGCTGAGAGACTTCCGAGAAGTATGACTAGCCCAAGGTCACCCAGCAGCTGCATGTGGATTACAAGACTACCGCTTTTAACCACTACACCACACTGGCTCTGTAGTTTCTTAGCAATCCTTTTGACCAAACTTCGGAATTATAAATTTTGGTGCATACAAATTCTGGGTTAGGCTGCTGAAATATACTTGGAGTCGAGTGTGAATTTCATGCTCTTTATTCAGCTCATAGTAGCAATGAATAAAACTTTCCCCAAAACGTCTAGCTATATATACATTATTTACACAATGGGCCCTGCGTGATTGGCTAATTCCGGGCTGCTCCTGTAGGCCAATCAGGTTGCAGATTCACTTCATCCAGGAGCCTGATTGGCTGCTCCTGCAAGCCAATCAGGTCACTGATTCACTCACTGATTCACTTCCACCTGGATTGGGTGGCTTCTGCGGACCAATCAGACTGCTGCATTCTGGATCCTATTGTTCTAGGATTGAGCTCAGTACATAACAGCTACAAAGTACCAGAGTGGAGATTTGGATTTTCATCCCCTTGCTATGTATTGATATTATATGTGGCGTTAAATGCATTGTCTCTAAAGCCAGCCTTGCTTAACAGGATGGCTTACAGAATGTCTGCAATCACATGCAATCTCTTGTCTGTTACAATCAAAGCTGCTAAAAATGATTACCTTGTGGCTTGCTGCCAGTTGGACAGGAAACCGGTCTGGCCTGCTGCTGCTGCTGCTGCTGTTCCCTGCACAGAAGTCTGATATGCAGAAATCAGAAGGCAAAACCCTTCATGGTTTACAGCTAAACATCCCCACTTGTTGCTTACAAATGTTCATGGGTCAAGGTGGCCTTTAAAAGAGACACCTGAAGGTGTCGGTTCAAGAGTTGGCAAGCGTACCTGCGGTTTCCAGGTACACTGTTCTTTGGGAACCTGTGGTCATCCAGAAGTTCTTGGACTCCATCAGCAATGGATTGTGGGAGTTATAGGACTACATGGAAATGGCGGAAATGACTGGCAGAATCCGAGACCAGGGAGAAGAGTCGATGGAAGAAGATTGGAAAAAAATTAAAGTATATTTACAGAAATATTGCAAAATTAATGAATGTTAGAAGAATATTGGAATGAAGCTACATGGTTTCAGCAGAAGTGTTATTAAGAATTATATGAACATTAAGTCTTAATGCGATAAAGTGGAAAATTTAAAGTTAAATTGTATTAGGATAAATTATAAAACAAAAATTGAAGAAGAGGGAAAGGATTTGTTGAACCAGTTAATTTGAACCAGAATACAAAAAAGGGAGGTGCGAGGAAGTTGAGGAAATAAGCTAATGAAAGATATAGATATAAAATTTGGATGTGTGTTTTTGTTGTTTTTTTGTATGTTGTATTGTATTTTTTTATTGTTGATGCATTGTTTGTTGAATCCATGTATTGTTTTTCTTGATTGTTCTTTCTTTTTCTTTTTATAATTATAAAATATCTAATAAATATTATTATAAAAAAAGGATTGTGGGAGTTATAGTACAGCGATGGATTCCTTATAACCACCTGGACTATAAGGTGGTTCAAATATTGATTTATAAACCAGGACATTTGATGGGAAATCACAACCATTCCCAACTTTGGGCCAGTCACCATGTCTCAGCCTAATTGTGCAGCTAAGATGGGAGAGGGGAAACATGTATACTACCCTAAGCTTCTTGGAGGCAAGGAGAAATATAAATATTAAAATGCAGTTGTATAACATTGTTGCTGAACTCTGGAGCTTTTGCAATCCTTGAGTATTTGGTCTCTGATTCTTGATCTGATCCCATATTTTGAACCCCAAATCTGTATGACAAAGTAACTCTAAATATTGTATCCCAAAGCAGTCACATTGATAAAAATAGCAAAAGCAACCATTTTCAGCAGCGATGAAAACCAACTGCACTTTCGACTGCATGTTGGTACTTCTTGTAAAACTGTTCAATGAGTCACTTAACTTGGTCCAGTATATAACTAAACCTGGTTGTACTGAACCGTATTATTTACAGATATCCAGGGTTGTGACATCATCCCAATCACTGTGCGGTCTTTGATTAGGTGGCACTGCGTCCATACAATTATGCTACTCAAACTGTGCTCTCTGAAATATTTTGAATTTGCTTATACTTAATTTTATTTTGTGTAACTTATAATTTGATATTGAGTATGTTAGGTTAGAAGCAAGATATAATTAGGAATCCCTGTTGTACTGTCTGCTTAGCAGTGTAGCTTTCATCTATTTACCATAGTCTTATTTCTTCTAATCCTGAATTTATTCTTATTTGATATCTTTGGTGGGGGAGGTAGGGAATTATTCTGTTCTGAAGCCTGACATCGTCTCAGAATGCACAGGTTGAAGCATCAAACCTGCACAATAAATCAGCAAAAGAGAAGATGAGGGCTTATGCACAGGAGTGTGAGTAAACCAGTAATCTGTAGCAATGGGCGCCCATCGGGTGAAATTGTCAGTCAATCAAAGGATAAATGGGGACTGGGCAATCAATAAGAGAGACAATTCTGAGAGAAAATTTGGAGCAACCTCTATTAAAGAAACTTAGCCTCTGGAAATGGAACATTTGAACAATATGCTTAACAGGTAGATAAAACAAATCAAGAGGTGTGCATGAGAAAGGAACAGGGTATGCTACTCTGCACACATTTTTGGCTACTTGAATCTCATTAGTTTCAAGGGGATTGCAGCCATTTTATCCTAAATTGTAGACATTTTGGGTGGCATTCAACAGAGTTTCTCCCAAGTTACTCATGTTCATTAATTTCAATGGGTCTACCCTGAATAAATCTTAGTTGTGTACCAGCCATTGTATATTTGTTTTAATTCTACTCAGGCACTTGGGATGAGATGGAGTTATAATTAACTTATCAAACAGCAAACAGTAGGAACCATATTCCTCCCACAGCCCCTGACTAATGGGGGTAAATTTGGGGGAACCCCTAAATTGTCACCCAGTTCATATAATTCAGTGCAGTGCCTAGTACAGGCTTGTAAAGGTTATTGAAGGGCAAGTAGCCCAAGAAGACACCAAATTACACGTGCCATGTGGCAGAGAAGAACATATTGAGCTAGAGGGCCTTCTAATAGATTCCAGATGCAGGAAACAGCTGCCTGTTCCATGCATCAAGGGAACGACGGAAGATAAAATATCAGAGGATGTACACAGGCAGTCAATGCCCATATTTAGGTTGATTTTGATAAAATGAAGCAAAGATAAGTGGATGCACACTAGCTCAGATCTCCCTTCTGTCTTTCTTATTTCTGGCAATAACACAGTACAGTGAGGAATTCCATTGATACAAAGCAATTGGAGCTTCTAAAGTGTCAATATTAGCCAGAGATGGCCAGGCTAACCTTTGCCACCTGGGATTCCTGAGCAAGCTGCTGTTTTTCCTGCTCTCCACTTTCCTGACGGGTAGCAAATTTCAGTGCAGCATTTTAGAGCAACTGAGGCCTAAAAAGTACTTTTTGTAAAATCTTACAGTACAAATATAGGGTGAGTAGTATGGTAGCAGCCATAATAATAATAATAATAATAATAATAATAATAATATATTATTTATACCCCGCCCATCTGGCTGAGTTTCCCCAGCTACTCTGGATGGCTCCCAATCGAGTGTTAAAAACAATACAGCATTAAATATTAAAAACTTCCCTAAACAGGGCTGCCTTCAGATGTCTTCTAAAAGTCTGGTAGTTGTTTATCTCTTTGACATCTGATGGGAGGGTGTTCCACAGGGCGGGCGCCACTACCGAGAAGGCCCTCTGCCTGGTTCCCTGTAACCTCACTTCTCGCAGCGAGGGAACCGCCAGAAGGCCCTTGGCGCTGGACCTCAGTGTCCGGGCTGAATGATGGGGGTGGAGATGCTCCTTCAGCTATACTGAACCAAGGCCATTTAGGGCTTTAAAGGTCAGCACCGACACTTTGAATTGTGCTCAGAAACGTACTGGGAGCCCATGCAGATCTCTCAGTTCCGGTGGTCCCGGCGGCCACTCCCAGTCACCAGTCTAGCTGCCACATTCTGGATTAATTGCAGTTTCCGGGTCACCTTCAAAGGTAGCCCCATGTAGAGCGCATTGCAGTAGTCCAGGCGGGAGTAGTCAAGCACCAATAGTAGCATTACAAGGATTGAGACAGCAGCATCAGTTTCCCCAAAGCAGGTTGCTTCACGATAGCCAGCTAACTGTAAAATACAGGGCTCTTTTGCTTCCCCTGGATCAAACTGCAAAACTTGTTCCTTCAAATCTAGGGAGGTGGCAAAGCACACATTTCAATGGTTTGGAGGACCCACCAGCTATCAATTAAACAAGGACCTTCAGTTAGCAATTCAATGTTATACAGTTACTGACTCACACTTGCATGCATGAAAGGGTTAACCTAAGCCCTGAGCTCAAGATAGCAGAGTGGCCCCTGCTCCCAACCACTTCTCAGTCTTTTTCTCTTCATGCTTCCTGGAACAAGTGAAGAAGGAGCCATGAGGCCATGGCTCCCTGCAAGTGAACTGAATCTCTCCAAAAGGGAGACTGGTGACCTGCATATTTTCTAACTCAAAGATTGCATAATCCTTTTTGTAAGTAATTTGGAAACTTTTTTTTTGTCTTTATTTTACTGCCAGCAGATGCCGTTGCTGTTAACTTCTGGAAATTTGATGAGCAAAATATTCATTTATTTGCAAAGCTAAGTGTCTGTGATTTATTCTAGTCTAAGTGTCCCCATGAGGGGAAATGTTTGTTTAAATGTGGATAAGGGCAGGTGTAAATCTAACCAAGTTTTAATGTGCTTGGAGCAATCGCCATTGTGTTAACTCTGCTACTGGAGAGTAGGAATCTCTTCCAAACCTCTCTTTCAATATACAACACCCTAGCTCTAGGGAGAGGAGTGAGGAACCAGGTTCTCCAGATTCTGCAGGACTACATTTCTCACCATTCCTAGTCATTGACCATGCTGGTTGGGGCCGATGGAAGCTGGAACCCCACCCAAGTCAGGTTCATCTCCTCAGTTTCCAAAGTTGAGTAGTACACCGCATAGCAGCATTAAAGATATTCTTGGCTTATGATCAGTTGCAACAATGCAAATATGAAAAAACGTTCAACAGCATATGATGCAAAGTGTGCCCTAGGTTCAGACATGAAGAACAGTCCAGCAGTCCACGTTTCCATGGGGTTGCACCCCTCTCACTAATTTGACCCAAGCTGCGGTTGTCACAAATGAAGTATTTATGAACTGATCTCATCTATAATGATCCCAGTGCAACATCCCAATCCTGCAAAGCCAATGCAACTGCCCTTCCAAGTTTGGCCCACTTTTTCAAAGCCTTGCAGGTGAGAAAAGGGGTTGTATCCATTGTTGTGAACTTCAAAACAGCCCTCTAAACTTTAACCTCTGAGCAACCCTTTAATACACCTAAAGTGGCCTTAAGTAGGCTTGCAGCTCTATAGACAGTACGTCGAAACTGCAATGCTGACAAACATGTCCAATTCTATGTTGTGCCTAAAGGCTGAATCTTTCCCTCTGAACCCACGCCCTCTTTTTTTCCCCTCAGTGCATCTTGAAACAGCTGGAAAGAGAGATAGGAAGAAGAGGAAGAGGAAGAGGGAATTTATTTCCCTTTTGTATGACCCCTATTGCAACCACCAACAGAAGTAGAAGAGTTTAGATTTGATATCCCGCTTTATCACTACCTGAAGGAGTCTCAAAGCGGCTAACATTCTCCTTTCCCTTCCTCCCCCACAACAAACACTCTGTGAGGTGAGTGGGGCTGAGAGACTTCAGAGAAGTGTGACTGGCCCAAGGTCACCCAGCAGCTGCATGTGGAGGAGCGGAGACGCGAACCCGGTTCCCCAGATTACGAGTCTACCGCTCTCAACCACTACACCACACTGGCTCTCAGTTGCCAACCAAGGATGCACAGAACTGCTTTCACGTTTCCATAGACATCTGGTTGGCCACTGCGAGAACAGGATGCTGGAGCAGATGGGCCATTGGTTTGATCCAGCAGGCTCTTTGTGTTCTTAAAATTGATTATTGAATGTCCCTTGGGAATGATATCCTGTTGTTGTTATTTAGTCATTTAGTCGTGTCTGACTCTTCGTGACCCCATGGACCAGAGCACGCCAGGCACTCCTGCCTTCCACTGCCTCCCGCAGTTTGGTCAAATTCATCCTGGTAGCTTCGAGAACACTGTCCAACCATCTCGTCCTCTGTTGTCCCCTTCTTCTTGTGCCCTCCATCTTGTGCCCTGCCTTCTTCTTATGCCCTTAATCTTTCCCAACATCAAGGTCTTTTCCAGGGCATCTTCTCTTCTCATGAGGTGGCCAAAGTATTGGAGTCTCAGCTTCAGGATCTGTCCTTCCAGTGAGCACTCAAGGCTGATTTCCTTCAGAATGGAGAGGTTTGATCTCCTAGATCAATCCAAATTGTTCACAAGAGTTGTATAGCCCTTCTGAATGAAAAGAGCCAGAACATGTCAAGACAGAGAGGGCAAAAGCGCTGCAAGGAGACACATGACTTCCCTGCAAGAATCCTGGGAACTGCAGTATGTTAATGGGGTTGGAAATGGTAACTCTCTGAGGATAAAACTACAGTTCCCAAGATTCTTTGGGGGAAGTCATGTGCTTTAAACCTATGGTGTGATTCCACCTAAGGAAACTATGCGGCAGTAATATTTCAGAAGGCTCTCCTTGATCAGTGCTAGAGCAATGCTTAAGCCAGGGATCGGGAACCTGTGGCCCTTCAGATGTTGACAAACTATAACTCTCATCAGCCCTTACCATTGGCCGTGCTGTCTGAGGCTGATGGGAATTGGGGCCCAACAACATCTGGAGCCCAAAAACATCTGGAATCCAACATCTGGAAGGGCACACATTCTTCATCCCTGACTTAAGGCTACCTGGTCCCCATTCTTAGACCTGAACCCAGTGTCCCTTTGCTTTGCATGCAGAATGCTTCCTGTCTGCAGAATGTATTCCTCACAGCAAAGGCACTGGCTCATCCACTATCCTTCACTCACCCTCTGGCCTTGGTGCTGAACAGAACACAGGGGGAAGTCGTAGTTTCTGGAGAAACTTTCCTAGCTATCAGCATCTTAATAAGAAATGTGAGTTGGCAATCTGACTGCGAAGGAGTCAAGAGAGGAGAGAGCGATGTGCTCCATTCACTACTGCTGACAGCTTGTTTCATGCAGAGATTTCAATCACATACCGAGGAGGGGAGAATTGTCCAGTTGAGTTTTATCCATTTCCTTATAGGACTGCCTGTAAAGAAAAACAAAACAACAAAACCCCATCTCTTAAAACGTGATGGTTTAAAGCATGCTTTGTTCTGCATGTTGCATTTGTCTCTGGGGATGCTTGTCTTCAACTCGCAGCGAGTACTAAGTAGAATCTTAATGAAATGATTCGTAGAACTCAGCCCCTCAGAGTTGATTCAAAGTTTACCTGTTTCTTTCTTTGAGATTAATACTCACATGTGAAATAGAAGTTGAAATCTACCACCAAAGCCTGAAAATATGAAGGGATCGTGCAGCAAAGAGCTGCTGTATGTGTTGGGCTTCTGAACAGTGGAGTGAGAAGCTCTGGCTTCCAGTGTGCTTTCAAAGCCCAGCACATTTTTCTCCTAGGATGAGAGAAATGGCAGGGAGAAGGAGGGGGTTTCACCCTTCCCTCACTCGTCTCTCTTCCTCTCAAGCCTTCCCCTACCAAAGACCCAACCCAACCTCCCCCCCCAAAAAAAACCCTAGCTTTCACACCAGCAATGGGACTAGGCCCATGTTTCTGTGTCAACATGTCTGGAGCCTGGACAGTGTGTGGGGTGGTGGGATTGAAGACAGAAAGGGGAATGAGAACATGTAGTTCATCTGGATGAATAAAAGACATACCCTCACTCCAAGATTCCTATATGAACAGACATTTACAGGTGGTTTGAAAATATATGGCAACTTCCAATATATGCACATGCCTATATTTACATAGGGCTTTAAACATATTTTACTTTTATGTGGAGTGTAACTGTATTGTGCATTGTTCTTTTTGATATAGTCACACTGGTGGTGCTGTGGTCTAAACCACAGAGCCTAGGGCTTGCAGATCAGAAGGTCAGCGGTTTGAATCCCTGCAACGGGGTGAGCTCCTGCTGTTCGGTCCCAGCTCCTGCCAACCTAGCAGTTTGAAAGCACGTCAAAGTGCAAGTACATAAATAGGTACCGCTCCGGCGGGAAGGTAAACGTGTTTCCGTGTGCTGCTCTGGTTCGCCTCAAGTAGCTTAGTCATGCTGGCCACATGACCCGGAAACTGCACGCCGGCTCCGTCAGCTAGTAAAGCGAGATGAGTGTGCAACCCCAGAGTCGTCCGCGACAGGATCTAACGGTCAGGGGTACCTTTACCTTACAGACTAATTAAATTAATTTTATTCTATTAAGGTACGAAAGGAGGGAATTGGTGCTGGGTGACCTCCCCTCTGCAAGCCCCTTATTCCCTTCTGATGCCTTGAATGCTGAAACATGCAACGCTTGAGTACTCAGTATCAGGTACCCTGGAAGCCAGACTTAGTTGGGGAAGCTTTAGCTACTTGAGGTGAAGGAAAAACTGGCACCCCGAGCTCATTCTACATATAGATGACAAATTGATTAGCAGTTGCATCTTACTTAACTGGGGCTGAGTGGAAGTGGCTCAGAAAAGTAATTTCTAACACATGCGCTGCCCTTAGTACCTAAAAGCAGCCCACTCACCACCCCACTGGGTGTCTATTTGCTACATGTTGCAGAACGTTGGGTGGGCAGGAACCTCTAGGGGACAGCCAGGACTATGGCAGTACCTCATAACACCTGCTGCCTAGGGCATATGCCTCATTCAACCTAGTTCTGATAGGGCCAGGCCTGTGTTCCATCAGGATCACTCCAAACAAAACAAAACAAAACAAAACAAAACAAAACAAAAAACAAAACAAAACAAAACAAACCCTAAATGGGTGTGCCTATCTTTCCCCTGCAATCCTCTTCCGTCTTCCCCAGGCAGCATCAACCACACTTTTCTATGGGGGAGGAAGTAACAGTCAGGTGTGAGTTGCTAACTGGGATAGATACACCCCGCCCCAATAAGTCTTCTGACACATCCATATAATTTACCCATGAATTCAAGCTCATGGGTAGCAACGTAGTGGTTATATCATCAAGGGCAACTCCAAGTGAGCAACTTGCTCCAACACAGACTGGCAAAGCACTGAGGCCCCAGAAATCTCTTCCTCAGTCTCCCCAAATCCACCTCTTTGGCCTAAGACTGTGAATCTATAGGAGCCAAACTTCTGATCTGAAGATAAGCATTTCTTCACCTTTATGTAGTCTCCTTGTAGGAAGGACTTACGGTATTTCCCCTTGTTTGGGTGTGGGTGGGTGACATCTACAAGAGTCCCGTCTCAAGCTCTGCAAACTCCAGACCACTGGCCTCAGGTTCTGAGGGTTCCAGACTACAGACTACAGACTACAAGCATCAGGAACCTTGATTGGTAGTGAAGCAGCCTGAAAATTGGCCATCTTCTCTACCTCTGACTTTCAGCATGATGCCAGGGCCGTGCCAGTAAGACTGCGTGTTTGTGTGGAAGGAAGGAAGGAAGGAAGGAAGATAGATGAGAGAGAGAGAGAGAGAGAGAGAGAGAGAGAGAGAGAGAGAGAGAATGAGAGAGAGAGAGATATTCTGGGGAATCCAACTTTTTAACCACTTTCCAGATAGTGCACCATATCTATATGCATGGAATCACTGAAGGCTAACAACCCTGACCCTTCAGAGTGAAAGTTGTCTGTGCTATAAATTATTATGTCTAAGTGACAGGAAAGGTAAAGCAAAATGGGAAGTGAGAAGAATGGAATGTAGCAAAAAGAAAAAGGCCTGGAATGTGAATGAGGGTGTAACAGTAGTAGAGGGATCAAATAAAAGAAAGAATGGAAGGGAAAATGTCCAGAGAGTCTTTAGGAATGTGTGCTGCTCCCCGGCTCGCCTTCACAGCTCTCCTGGCAAGCAGAAATGTGCTGATGCTATGCAAACAAGGCCTGGAGGAAAAGGGAAGATGCTAATGGATCTTCTGACTGAGCTATAAATACACAGGTGGTCAAGGTTTTGCAAAGAGGCATGGTGGGGGCGGGGAGGAGCCAGAAGAGTTTTTCTTTTTAAAAAAATTTCATTTATGAAAAGATGGTGTGACAAAAAGAAAGAAGAAAGGGAGTGAGAATGAAAAAGAGAAAAAATATTCAGTCCATTCATTAGTATATAGGCGTAATTAATCTTATTCTCCTAATACACACATAGTTATCAATAACATAATATATTCTGAGTAAACCCATTCCAGACATCATTGTATTTATCCAAAGAAAGTCTGTGTCTATAAGCTGTCCATTCATATGTTGCCAACATTGTCATGTTGTCAAGCCATTGATAAAGTAGAATTGTATCTCTGTTCTTCCAATTCATCAGTATCAGTCTCTTTGCCACCATTGGGGAGCCAGAAAAGTCTTTACCCTTGATGGTGTATAGTCAGAAAGTTAAAGTTTCCAGCTGCGCAAGAACTAGGGGTGTGAGCCCTTTTGTGTCCCCCAAATATTTTTAGGGTGTTCCCAGCTCCCCCCACCCCATGTCCAAAAAAACATGGAGGCAAAGCACAGAAGCAAGCACAGTGGCCAGCTCTTCCTCCTCCTCCTCCTCCTCCTCCTCCTCCTGCCATGTCACTGCCCCCATCAGACTCATAATCTAGTACCTCTGGCAAGAACAGAAGGCTCTGCTGATGTATGAGCAACCGGACCGGTCACGTTAAAAGTCAGCAAGCTTTTTATCTATAGGCCTTCCTACCAGTGCATTGGCCTCATGGGTCTCATGAGTAAGAGGCAGGCATCCTTTATGATGTGCATTGCTGATGATTTGTGCTCATGATGCTATTGGGGTGGTTATATGTGATCATACTTTCAGCACCATTTGCACCTACAAAAGTTTCAGGGCAGTTATGTTGCTTCAGCTGCAGCCAGTGCATGGGCCATAAAAAAGGTAAAGGTACCCCTGCCCGTACGGGCCAGTCTTGCCATACTCTAGGGTTGTGCACCCATCTCACTCAAGAGGCCGGGGGCCAGCGCTGTCCGGAGACACTTCCAGGTCATGTGGCCAGCGTGACATCGCTGCTCTGGCGAGCCAGAGCCACACATGGAAACGCCGTTTACCTTCCCGCTAGTAAGCGGTCCCTATTTATCTACTTGCACCCGGGGTGCTTTTGAACTGCTAGGTTGGCAGGCGCTGGGACGAAACAGCGGGAGCGCACCCCACCGCGGGGATTCGAACCGCCGTCCTTTCGATCGTCAAGCCCTAGGTGCTGAGGCTTTTACCCACAAGCCTCCTGCTAAAACCGTGTAACTTTTCATATTACAAATGTTCCATTCTATCTATCTATCTATCTATCTATCTATCTATCTATCTATCTATCTATCATCTATCATCTATCATCTATCATCTATCATCTATCATCTATCTATATCTATCTATCTATCTAGTCCTGCTTCTCTTGTGCAGTTGGCCAAGAGTGCCCCTCCAGCTGGCAATAATGGAGAAGCATTGCAGAACAACTAATAAAACAAAAAGATGCATGGCCAGCTCATAAACAAATCCACCACTAACACATCATTATTGCCTCAATGGCACATTACAGAGTACACTCACAAGAACAGCAATCTAGTCTGAAAGGGTCCTTGCTCCATACATTTTGTTTCTCTTGTTTGTCTTGATTTCAGCTCTAAACTGTTCTAGATTAAGCAGGCAAAACAAAGCAAAAACGAGGAGGTGAGTGGATTCTTTAACAACTGGGCTGGGCTGCAAAGTGCTATTGCTTTGCTTCACAGCTGTTTCCTGCATCTGGCCATGCCAAGTGCTTAAGCTTTAGCAGCTGACATGGTTTCCTTTGTTAGCAGCTTCACGCTTCTGTTCGCATCCGTCACAGGCAAGGTCCAGGCCAGCACAGCCCATCTGGGTGTGTGGTGTACTTCATCTATGTCAAGTTCCTCCAGCTAATGAAAATACTTCTCCAGAGTGAAAACTGTACTTTGCAACCCCAGCCTATCTGTGATTGAAGTCTAAACTCCTTGAAATTCTTGGCTAAAACCTAAATAGCACTCCAAGATTAGGATGATAGATGCTTCGCTCCCCAGAGCTTGACAGTTAATGGTTCTGAAAAGAAACCTCCAGATGTTTGCTGTGTCGGTGTCCTGGAAATCCATTTCACCTCCATGTGTGTTCCCTGTGCAGCCTGGGAACCAAAGGTTCTTCTCCCATGATTCAACCCTCCCTTCATCAACGAGGTCACCGTGCATCTCCAAGCCTCCGCTTCTAATGCTGAAGGCACTGCCTCCTGCTTGCCAGGTCTGCAGCCAATTAGAGGGAACAAATGGCTCTGAATGAGCACAGGTGGTAGCCGACCTCCTGCTGTTGGGTGTATGAGAGCTGGCTTCTCATCAAGATGGAGCGCAGGTGCTTTGCAGTTCATTATCATTAAGAGAGGGAAGTTGTGGGAGGCGGAAGATGGAGACAGTAAAAGGCGCTGGAGCCCCTGGGTGGGAAGGGGATGCCAGAGAGGAGGAGGAGGAAAATACCCAAAACATTTCCATTTTAGACAATTGACTTTGTTATGCCTCTGTGCTCCAAGATGCTCTGTGAACTCCTGAAGCAAATATTAGAGGGGAGTAATGGGACGCGGGTGGCGCTGTGGGTTAAACCACAGAGCCTAGGACTTGCCGATCGGAAGGTGGGCGGTTCGAATCCCCGCGACGGGGTGAGCTCCCGTTGTTCAGTCCCTGCTCCTGCCAACCTAGCAGTTCGAAAGCACATCAAAATGCAAGTAGATAAATAGGTACCACTCTGGTGGGAAGGTAAACGGCGTTTCTGTGCGCTGCTCTGGTTCGCCAGAAGCGGCTTAGTCATGCTGGCCACATGACCCAGAAGCTGTCTGCAGACAAACGCCGGCTCCCTCGGCCTGAAAGCGAGATGAGCGCTGCAACCCCAGAGTCGTCCGCGACTGGACCTAATTTACCCCTTACCTAATGGATTGTGTGTTAAATCTAGACATGGAAACACAGCTTCAGATTCACAGTGAGCTATGCATGCCTTTTTTGCACATCACAGAGGAAAAACTGCAGGTTTGCTGAAGTGGAGCTCTCTTCAACCTGGTGCCCTCCGGAATGTTTTGGACCCCTAGCAGCATCTGCCAGCATGACTGGGAGCTGCCCTCCAAAAACATCTGGAGGGCACTAGATTGGGGGTGGCTGCTGCAGTGGTGAAGGTACCAAATTACAAACCAGAAAAATTATCCCACTTCTGATCTCATCTCTTAGGTCCCCCACTGTCTCTTAGTCCCCACTATGCAATACTGGCCGACCTTGCAAGTGCTCATGCAAGTCATTGCAACAAAATGTGTGTGGAATGTCATGCACGCTCTAAAAGTGCAAGCGAAACACCAAGTACTGCGATTGCCGATATTCTTCAAGTCAGCCAATCCTGGCGCACCAAAACGTAGGCCAAGCTGCATGATGTCACATTCACACTTTACAGCATTTAGTTGCACACTTAAAATATTTCAGATGCATATTTAAATACTTGGGCCGTCCCTCTCTTTTAGCCTGACCAGTGCTTAGTTATCTACACAAACAGGTGCCAGGGGATGAACAGTCCAGTCTCCTTTTTTTAATATATAATATTTTATTAAGATTTTCACATAAGGAAAAAGAAAAGTACAAAAATGGTAAAGAAAAACAACTAAAAACAATTCAATTTTCATAATGTATCTTGCATTTGCTTGTTTCCCGGACCTCCCCACACCTCCCCTCTTTGTATTCCAATTCAATTTATTTATTCAGCAAATCCTTTCCCTCTACCTTATCCTTATCTTGGGCTTAATATATTATGCCTTTAAGTTTTCATCTGTTAAAATTCCATTTTTACATATTCCTTCATATTGTTGTTACTAAAAACCCCTTGGCCTCAATCCAACATCATTCTAACATTCATTAATTTTATAATATTTCTGTAAATAGCCTTTAAACTTCTTCCAATCTTCCTCCACCAACTCTTCTCCCTGGTTTCGGATTCTGCCAGTCATTTCCACCAATTCCATATAGTCCATCACCTTCATCTGCCATTCTTCCAAAGTGGGTAATTCTTGTGTCTTCGAATACTTTGCGATGAGTATTCTTGCTGCTGTGGTAGCGTACATAAAGAAAATTCTGTCCTTCTTTAACACCAAATGGCCGACCATGCCCAGGAGAAAGGCCTCTGGTTTCTTTGGGAAGGTATACTTAAATACCTTTTTCATTTCATTATAGATCATCTCCCAGAATGCCTTAATCTTTGGGCACGTCCTCCAAAGGTGAAAGAATGTACCTTCAGTTTCTCTACATTTCCAACATTTGTTATCGGGCAAATGATAGATTTTTGCAAGCTTGACTGGTGCCATGTACCACCTGTATATCATTTTCATAATATTCTCTCTTAAGGCATTACATGCCGTAAATTTCATACTTGAACAGTCCAGTCTCCTGCAGATGGTCTGCCATGTGATCCTGGCTGTGCATTTGATCTTTCTTATCAGTCCTGTTCATGTGTTACTCATGTGTTACTTGGAGTGTGCTCATGCCTCTTTCCTCCAACAGCTGTGTGTTGCCCCATTGAGTGAGCTCCTGCTTGTATAGGGGTTTTTTAGTATCAGTACACTCAGTTGCTCAGGGGCACCTACGCATGAGATGGAGCTTGTGCATTGTGGGTTTCATAATAGCTCTACACAGGGCTGCCCTTAAAGCTGTCCCAGAATCTCCAGCAGGTGCAGAATGCTGCAGCGAGGCTCCTCACAGGGTCTCTGCCATGGAAGCATATTCACCCAGTGCTTTTCCAGCTGCACTGGCTCCCGGTGGAGTACAGGTTAGAATTAAGGTGCTGGTTTTGACCTTTAAAGCCCTTCATGGCCTAGGACCCTCATACCTACAGGACCGCCTCTCCCGGTATGCCCCGTGGAGGACCTTAAGGTCCGGGGCCCTAAGGATAGTCAGATTAGCACCAACCAGAGCCAGGGCCTTTTCAACTCTGGCTCCGGTCTGGTGGAATGCTCTGTCTCGTGAGACCAAGGCCCTGAGGGTCTGATTTCTTTCTGCAGGACCTGTAAGACAGAGTTGTTCCACTGGCCTTTGGCTTGAAATCAATTTGATCCCCTTCCCCTCTTTCCTTTTTCCTTTCTCCTTCTGTGATGGAACTCCTATTTGGGGACTTCCCTGGCTTTTTTCTGGTCCACGTAGGACCAGGCTGGATAGTTAGTCTTGGTGAAGACTTGACGTTTTCATCCCCAAAAAGTTTTTGATTTGAGTTTCTACTGAAATGAGGCTGCATTTTAATGTTGTATTTTAATCTTGTTTTTAAGTTGTAATTTAATCAATTGTTTTTATATCTGGTGTTAGCCGCCCTGAGCCCGGTCTCGGCTGGGGAGGGCGGAGTATAAATAAAATTTATTATTATTTTTATAAACAACTACAGGTTGTTTCAGGGAGGAGACACAGCCCCATCCCAACAATACACAGTTATGCCTTAAAAAGGTAAAGGTACCCCTGCCCGTACGGGCCAGTCTTGACAGACTCTAGGGTTGTGTGCCCATCTCACTCAAAGAGGCCGGGGGCCAGCGCTGTCCGAAGATACTTCCTGGTCACGTGGCCAGCATGACATTGCTGCTCTGGCGAGCCAGAGCCGCACACGGAAACGCCGTTTACCTTCCCGCTAGTAAGCGGTCCCTATTTATCTACTTGCACTCGAGAGTGCTTTCGTACTGCTAGGTTGGCAGGCGCTGGGACCGAACAGCAGGAGCGCACCCCGCCGCGGGGATTCGAACCGCCGACCTTACAATCGGCAAGCCCTAGGCGCTGAGGCTTTAACCCACAGCGCCACCCGCGTCCTACCAGTTATGCCTTAAACACAGTTAAAAGAGTGGAGCTCCTCTCTTCTTCCTGCCTTTTCTCCTTTGAAATATATGTTCAAAAAGAAACAAAATGTTGATGATGGAACAGGTGGCGAAATCCACTTTCAGTGGCATAGGGTGTTGTTAAACACTCAGTGTGGGATGCCTGGATGGGTGCTGTGACAGGCTCCTTACACGAGGAATGCTGGATCATTGCCCCTAAATTGGCACCAACTGAATGAATCGTAGAATCCTTGAATTGTAGAGTTGGAAGGGACCCAAGGACCATCTAGTCCAACTGTACTGTAATGCAGTATTCTCAGCTAAGGCACCCATGGCAGATGGCCATCCAACCTCTGCTTAAAAACCTCCAAGGAAGGAGAGTCCATCACCTTCAAAGGAAGTTCGTTCCATTGCTGAACAGCTCTTACCGGCAGAAAGTTCTTCCTGATGTTTAGTTGGAATCAACTTTATTGTAACTTGAAGTCTGCTCCATGGTCCATGTGACAGCCCTTTAGATATTTGAAGGTTGCTTTCATATCTCCTCTCAGTCTCCTCTTATCCAGGCGAAACATACCCAGCTCCCTCAACTGTTTCCACATCCTTGATCATATCCGTCGTTGTCCTCTGCACACTATTACTTCCCTTGATCTGGACACTATACTTCTGTTGACACAGCCTAGAATAGCTCTTTTCTTTTTCTGCTGCTGCTGCATCAAACTGTTAAGCCTGGTTAAGCTTGTGGTCTACTAAGACCCCTAGATCCTTTTCACATGTACTACTAGCAATCCCAGTGCCCCCCATTTTATATTTGTGCAGCTGGTTATTCCTGCCTTTTGTTAACATGTGCCCAGTTCTCCAATCCATTAAGGTCTGTCTTCTGCAGCATTGGCTACTCCTGCCAGTTTGGTGTCATCTGCAAATTTGATGAGCGTCCTCTCGATTCCTTCATCCAAGTCATTTATAAAGAGGTTGAACATCAAGGGGTCCAGAACAGAACCCTGCAGCCCCCCCACTTGTCACTTTTCCCCAGGATGACAAGGAACCTTTAATGAGTACTCTTTGGGTTTGGTCAGCCAACCACCTAACCATTGTCCAACCCATATTTTACCAGCTTCACCGTAAGAATATCACAGGGGACTTTGTCAAAAGCCTTACTGAAATCAGGATACAGTACGTCCACAGCAGTGCTTTTAACAGTGATTAACATACCTGCTTCCCATAGTCATTTGCATTTTTTGCTCTTTGTGGAGGTCATCTAGCCTGCAGGCACCTCTTTTTATTTCATTATTTCCTTCTGAGCCCCCTACCCAACACCCATCCCGACTAATAGAACTAATAATGTCAGAAACCACATCTGTGCATCATGCAAAGACTTCATGATCTTTGGGCGAGCCCCATGGAAATGCTACTCTTGATGGCCCTGCCTCAAGGAAAGAAATTAAGAAAACAGGAGGGGTGGAAGGAGCTTTCTAATTATACGCAATTAGCTCTAATTAATGCTCACATACTGTGCCTGGCACTCCAGAAGTGGAAGAGTCATGCCGGTGACTTTGCAGCCTGCTACTTAAACAGTCTGGTTTCTGATAGTGTGTCTCCTTTGGCAGCTTGGAGCCAAATTAGCTGACCTTCAGGGAAGGGGGGGGAACCAGTTAGCAGAGGACCCCCCCAAAAAATTGCTCTTAAAGAGTTTTAAAACACACACACCTTATGCTCTTCTGCAACGTTTGGTCATGATTACTTGGTATCTTAAGGCACGTGAAAAGACACCAAGAGGCATTTCAACGCGTGAGAATGTACCACTTTTGCTTATGCTGGAAAGTGGGAGAAACATCGCTATGAGGTTTCAATAGTAGAAATAGTCCAGCCCTGGTGAATACTGAATATCATTGCATATCAACTACTGCATACAAAAACCAAATAAACAGAAAACATTCTGCAAAGATTTGAATACCAAGAGAACTTCCAAAGAATAGGCAACATCCAAATTCACAGAAAGAGAACTTTAGGGTGGAAATGACTTTTTTGGGGGGGGTATAAAGCCAAGGCTGCTTTCAGGAGTGTGAGGTATTCACTGAGAAGAGGGTTTTTGTGTGTTTTTTAAATTTGCATTTTATTTATTTGTCAACATTCTTATATTAAATCGGTAAACGCTGTCAAATTACAATACAGGACTTACTATAATATAATTTCCAACATGTATACATAAATTATATACAAATTTTATATACCTAGAAAGAAAATGAAACAAATAAAAGAAAGAAGAAAGAGAAAAAACAAAAACAAATCCCCCCCCAAATCATATACATACCAACACACTAGACTTTCTGTCTATCCCGTTGTATATTCCTTTTTTACAAATGAATGTACTCTTATTATTGTATATTTCTTTACATATTATCTAATACATTCCTATATCAATATGTGAATCATAGAATCATAGAATCATGTGCTCTTAGTCTTATTTCTCAACTCAGTCTCACTCCAACGCCAATCAAATGCTAGCAAAGATAGCGAACCTTTACTGTATTTTTTAACATATGGTTTATATCTATCCCACTTTTCCATAAATTTTTGTTTTGAATTGCCTCTCAGGGTATTTGTTAACTGCGCAATTTCAGCAAATTCTTGTAGCCTGTAATGCCAGTCTGTTATTCTTGGGGCTTCTTGTTCCACCCCTTTGCCACCAAAGTCCGAGCTGCGGCCGTTGCATATAAGAATACCTCCCTAAAGGCCTTCGGGAAATCCCTGCCAACGATGCTTAACAGAAATGCCTCTGGTCTTTAAAAAAATATTATTCCAAGCATTTTTTTCAACTCCTCGTAAATCAAGCCCCAGAACACTTTGATCTTCCTACATGTCCACCACATATGATACATGTCGCCGTTAGTCCCACCACACCTCCAACAAGTACTCGCTAAATTTTTATACATCTTCGATAGTCTTGAGGGGGTGAGATACCATCTGTGCTGCATCTTTAACATATTTTCTTTGATGTTATAACACGACGTAAATTTCATATTTGTTCTCCAAAGCTCTTCCCATTCAGCCATCATTATTGGACGTCCAATGTCCTGTGCTCATCTAATCATTGTTGCCTTAACCTCCTCCGCCTTAACTTCATTCCAGGAGTAGTCGATATATTATCGAAATTACCCTGATTTTATTATTTATTAATTCTGTTTCGAGTTTAGAGGGCTGATTATCAAATCCAATCTTTTTATCTTGTTTAAATATTTCATATATTTGATGGTATTCCAACCAACCAGAAATCTGGTCTTTTATCTCCTCATATTTTCTAAATTTAATTTGGCCGTCCTCTTCTAACAATAAAGCATTATATGTTATCCATTCTCCTTTCATGTTTTTCTTTTTTACCGCATTTGCTTCAACTGGCGAAATCCATCTTGGGGTTTTGTTTAAGACCAAGTATCAGTGGGGTGACAGCAGTCATGAAATTAAAAGACGCCTGCTTCTTGGGAGGAAAGCAATGACAAACCTAAACAGCATCTTAAAAAGCAGAGACATCACCTTGCCAACAAAGGTCCGTATAGTTAAAGCTATGGTTTTCCCAGTAGTGATGTATGGAAGTGAGAGCTGGACCATAAGGAAGGCTGGTCGCCGAAGAATTTATGCTTTTGAATTATGGTGCTGGAGGAGACTCTTGAGAGTCCCATGGACTGCAAGAAGATCCAACCTCTCCATTCTGAAGGAAATCAGCCCTGTGTGCTCACTGGAAGGACAGATCCTGAAGCTGAGGCTCCAATACTTTGGCCACCTCATGAGAAGAGAAGACTCCCTGGAAAAAAAACCCTGATGTTGGGAAAGATGGAGGGCACAAGAAGAAGGGGACAACAGAGGACGAGATGGTTGGACAGTGTTCTCGAAGCTACCAGCATGAGTTTGACTAAACTGCGGGAGGCAGTGGAAGACAGGAGTGGCTGGCATGCTCTGGTCCATGGGGTCACGAAGAGTTGGACACGACTGAACGACTAAACAACAGCAACAATGACCAAACAACAGCAACAACAAAGTATCAGTGGAGAAGCTGAAGTTTACATGCTGTATGGTTGACTATAGTATGGTGAGCTAGCATTGTAAAAGGTTGGGGCATCTTTCTATCTTCTTGTATCTTTATAAGGTTTACTTCTAAGGCCAGAAGAACTATATTATAGTAGATCAGTTTGTGATGTACCAGTATATCTTAAAGTTAATGTAGCTAGTGTGTTTATGCTTGACTTGTGCCACGAGACAATAAAAACTTTATGCTTTGTATTGAACTGAGTGGGAAATGAGTTTTCTGTACTGGGAACTCTAGGAAAAGGGTGACTACTGGAAAGCAAGAAAACTCTAACGCTTTGCTGGAAGACTCTGCAGAAGCTGTGCATACTCTGCAGATCACACTGGTCGAAGTGTGGTGTAGTATCAAGAACAAATGGTGGGCCCAAGTCTAACAGGTTATGAGCTGACTGACTTCTACAAGTCTAACAAGCCGTTGGCTAGAGAAAAGTGTTTTTGGCTTAAATATGCTTCCGTTGTAGATACAGTTACTATGGGACTTATTAGGAGAGCAATAAATGGAATGAATGAACTTAGAGACAACCTCAGCCTCCAGCAATGGAGTGCTTTCTCCCTGATATGGAACTACCCCTCTTGGTTCTGAGCAATGCTATTTCCCTCTGTATCCATCATTATGAATTTTCTGCCGCCTAATTAACCCAGTGCTAGAAGCCTTAAAAAATAGTTTAAGCAGTGTACTGTGAAACTCTCCTGTTATCAAAATACAACAATAGTGCTTTGTTGAAAGATGAAAAACCTACTGCCCTTGCCACTTCTCATTTCAGCTGCTTTCACCAGAAACTCCAGGCATTAGCCATGAATTGCTATCCTTGAACCCAAAGCTTTCTGACCCAGCAAGGGGTGTTTTTGTTACTTTCTCTTTACGGGATCTAAAGGGTGCATCCACATCCATTGATGGAAACCCTCTGGAAGCCCCTTCACTGGTCAGGTGTAAAGTTCAGCAGACAAAATTTATCAAAGGACATTTTATCCTGCAAAAAGGTCTGAGTTTTTTTCTTTTTCACTCCTTGCTCCCCAAGAAAAAGTATGCCACTTTGAAGAACGTTAACTGGACATTTTTTGTGGCAGATGCCATTTTCCCCACCTCACCATGCTGCAGAATGACACTAGGTCTGGTCATTGTGGAGGCTGCAAAATGCAGGTTGTCAGCACAGTTGCTCATTCTACCATTTGCAGTTTGCACACAAACACACACCCCTTTAGGTGATAAAAGAAAGAAGCTGTGCTACTGCCGTTGCTGGTGGCGAGCATTGCCTTCAAGAAATTCCACCCCCACCCCCATTTCTGTGCCCACAAAAAGGACAGAGAATTTCAAGAGGCCATTTGCAAACAGCTCAAGACATCAGCCTCTCCCTTGTAGTTAGTAAAGGTAAAGGTACCCCTGCCCGTTTTCGGGCCAGTCTTGACAGACTCTAGGGTTGTGCGCCCATCTCACTCAAAGAGGCCAAGGGCCAGCGCTGTCCGAAGACACTTCCGGGTCACGTGGCCAGCGTGACATCGCTGCTCTGGCAAGCCAGAGCCGCACACGGAAACGCCGTTTACCTTCCTGCTAGTAAGCGGTCCCTATTTATCTACTTGCACCCGAGAGTGCTTTCAAACTGCTAGGTTGACAGGCGCTGGGACCGAACAGCGGGAGCGCACCCCGCCGCGGGGATTCGAACCGCTGACCTTTCGATCGGCAAGCCCTAGGCGCTGAGGCTTTAACCCACAGCGCCACCCGCGTCCCTCCTTGTAGTTACTGACTTAATACTGGTTTCATTGGCAAAAGATGGGGAGAGACACAGGCAGCTGGTGTGAGAGACGCGGAGGATCAAAAACCAGTGAGAGGGATCTAACTGAAAACAAGCATGAAGACATAGAATGGGTCAAGTTGAGAGAGTATGCAGAAGAGAATGAGAAGCCTGCATAGAGATTTGCGGAGAGCGACCTTGACACATCGCCCTGCTCGTTTTAGAAATTAAGCTTGCTCATTCCATTCAATCTGCTTTGTTGCCTGCTGCATTACACCGAACAGAAGCATTTCATCTGAAATTATGCCAGGGGAGTGAATGAAAGGTTAATGCAGCAATTAAAAACAGTATGAATATTGCAGTGCTAGTATAGCTCCCTATCCAGCAAACAGGTCTAATTCAATGTAAGCCTGTTAAACGTGAGACAGTAATGAGTTCAGCTAATTGAGTGTGTGCTGAGCAAGTCAGCAATCTGCAAGTACGCTCAAAAAGCTACAAAACAAAACCATCCCTACATTGCTTCCTACCTATAAAGGCATAAGGATTTTTTTTAAGGAGTCGGGGACAAAGGGAAGGTAAGACATGGCGACTACTGTGGAATGCTGGAATCACAGGAACACACACGGCTTGTGGAAAATGTGGCCCTGATAGTAAATGGTACGAGTTATTGTTTTTGGTCCCTGGAAAACCAAATGGAGTTTGACCCTGATGCGACTGCCTATATTCAGGCGCATAAAGTGATCATCTCAGTGTGGATGCCAAACGAGCTGGACTGGGAAAAGGCAAGCTAGATGCACCAACTTCTGCAAGGTTTCTTTCAGCTGATGCAGCTCAACTGCTCAGCTGCCTTTCATAAAGGTGCCTTGCATACTGTGGGGTGTAAAATCCACAAGAGGACCCAACACCAAGTTCCTTCTTGGGCTCCTTCCTAGTCAAAAGGTTGAGCACCCCTTGGACACTACCTGCCAGAGGCTTAGAATCGTATGGAAAGCACCAAGCTTTTCCTATCTCCCTTTCTCATCAGAGTCACGGCTAGAATCCCATGAGCCCTTGGAAAGGAGCTGAATCAGCATGCCCCTCCACCACCCAAAAAAATCACTTTGACACAATAGCCACATTAGAAAGTATTACATTTTATATGAGCCAAGTACTCAAAGCTGTGGGAATGTTCTGGGGTGCATGAGAGGATATATTGACTAATTATATCCTTATCCAACTTGTGCTAACAAGTTCCCAAAATATCAGCAGAGTTTATAGACATTCCCCTTTAAGTTTGCAACGGTAACGTCTGCACAGGTTCGCTAGAACCTCCATAATAATTACCCTGGTAATTTCCCCTTTTGTTCCCTCTTAAAATACAAGACACGACACAGTCCTCATAAAAGTATAAAAGAGTTTACTCACCTTCTGTTCACAATGTGATCCCAGAAGGCAGACAGCTTTAAAAAGGTTACATACACTTAGAATCTATCTTGTAGCAAGATAGTCCTTATCTCCTCTCTTGGCTGAGAGCCAAGAGGGCATGCTTAGATGTTTCCTCATCGAAGGAAGATGGCAGAGAGAGAGAGAGAGAGAGAATGGCTGCCTGCCCTGTGCTTTTATCATTTACCTGCACAGGTGAGGCCACACCCACCTCTGGTCACATGCGGAGGAAGTCCGTCCCCAGGAAGTTTACCTGCTTGCTAGACAGACATCCCTCCCCATGTTCTAACATGTACACTCTAGGAATGTTGTCATTGACTGCTCCTGTGTTAACATCCCACAAAAGCATCCAGAGTGAGGGCAAGGCGGAAAGGCTAAGGAATCTGTACACTTTGAGCTACAGTGGGCACAAAGGATAGGAAGCTTCTCCTGCGTTTGATCTTGCAGCAACAGTGGTGGCGCATTGCCACACACGCACACACAGGTCATAGCCTGATAGATTGGGGGGGTGGAGCCAGTTTCGCCAACTCCCAGATACGCCTCTATTTCTCATCATGATGGGACAAAGGGCCCAACTGCATGTTACATTATGTTGCTTGCTCGTGACCACAGGGTTTTTCTTGCAGGAACGGTCAGTGCTGGTGAGGGATGGGACCCTGGCATGGTGGATAGTGGGGCTTCAGCCCTTTGCACCATGAGATCAGAACAAGCAGCATGATGCTAAGCTGCCAGCTTCCTCTGGGAAAGTGCTGAGAGACTGATTCTGGCAGCCTCTCTCTCCACAAGAGTGGTATCCGAGTTCACATTAATTCTCTTCTTGACAGGCTAGATATGAGTTATGTCTGTGTGCAGTGAAATAAATAAATACACTCAGGATTGGGCAGAAGTACTGCCTGTCTGCATAGACACCAATGGAGCGTTCCAACCAGGGGCCAGCACAGCTATTGGGTGGATTGTGGCACCTCTGTGGGCCACACCACCTCTGCCGCCAGAACCAATTTGGGACAAGATTGCACCAATTTCCAATGAGATCTCGGGGAAATCATGCACGATCCTGAGGAGCGTTTGAGAACTCACACAGTTTTGGTGCGATCTCACCTAAAATCAGCACCGTTGCCCAATAGCCGCGAGCCTATTGATTGCGAAAAATTGGAAAAGTGGTATAATACCGACAAAAACAGAGTAGCTTGTCAAATTATTGGAGTATTACATTATATCCAAAACAATGGGAGAAATTGGAAGGATCCCAAAAGAGAAGATAGACAAGGACTGGAAGGTGTTTAAAGGATATTTGCAAAATCATATTGAAAAATCAGAACTCCTATTAGGATAAATAAGTTCCGTTATAAATACTGAAATACTAAATAAGTTGGATAATAATGTGTAACAGAAAAAGTAGTAGAAAGTTGGTTTAAAAGTGTGTGAAAGAAAGTAATAGAAGTGGAAAGAAATTGCAATTGAGTAGATTGGAAGTCTAACACAAGGGTGGGGTGAGGGGTGGTGGATGGTGATGGGAAAAGGAATTATCTGTGGGACTGAATGTAGGTATGTATGAATATTTGTATGATTGTATGAAATGTATGTTTGCCTGTATGTTGAAGAAGAAGAAGAGTTTGAATTTGATATCCCGCCTTTCACTCAGGAGTCTCAAAGCAGCTAACATTCTCCTTTCCCTTCCTCCCCCACAACAAACACTCTGTGAGGTGTGTGGGGCTGAGAGACTTCAGAGAAGTGTGACTGGCCCAAGGTCACCCAGCAGCTGCATGTGGAGGAGCAGGGAATCGAACCCGGTTCACCAGATTGCGAGTCCACTGCTCTTAATCACTACACCACACTGGCTCACCAGTGTGTATTAATGTTGAATTATTTTAATAAAATATAATAAAACATTTTTAAAAAAGAAAAAAGAAAAGCAGCACCGTTGCCGGCAGCGCTTCCATCAGGCAGTGAAATGGGATGCACCATCCCTGACCCCACCATGTAAGCCCTTACTGGCACTCTGAATTGGTGCAGCCCAGAACAGTTTTACTCCTTAATATGAGGAACAGGGATGAGTTTGGACACTTGGAAGCATCAGTACTTGCAGGCAGTGGCGTAGCGTTGGTTGTCAGCACCCGGGGCAAGGCAAGTAATTTGCGCCCCCTAACCCGTGGATTTGCACCCCCTAACCCTAACCCCCAGATGTTGCGCCCGGTGCGGCCGGCCCCCCCTGCACCCCCCACACTACGCCACTGCTTGCAGGCAGGATTTGCATGGCATGCAGATGATGAATATGTGAAACTTACACTCTCAGCAGCTGACTGAAGACACAGGGCGTGGTTGTTTGGATCTCCAGCAGCCCACATGGAACAAAGCCATGAAGCAGCTGTTAACAACCTTTCCATCCCTCCATGACCTTCATCACATATGAGAGCCAGTGTGGTGTAGTGGTTAAGAGCTGTAGTCTCGTAATCTGGGGAACCGGGTTCGCGTCTCCGCTCCTCCACATGCAGCTGCTGGGTGACCTTGGGCCAGTCACACTTCTCTGAAGTCTCTCAGCCCCACTCACCTCACAGAGTGTTTGTTGTGGGGGGGGGGGGAGAATGTTAGCCGCTTTGAGACTCCTGAAGGGGAGTGAAAGGTGGGATATCGAATCCAAATCCAAACATACGTGTAATGTGGCTCTCAAGCTTGCAGGGGGGTCAATATGTATTTGACTGTAGTTTATGCTACAACCACCAACCTCTTACTGGGCCTGTGGGGATACGGCTAAAAGATGGAAAGGGAATCAGGCAAGGGTGTTCACATCCCATCATGCATTTTCTGGCTGCCATCTGAAATAAAAGCATTTCATCACAGGGTGTCACCCATTCTTTCTCGTGCAGAAGCACACACTTCCATTATTATTATTTTTTGCATGCTGCTGCAAAGTGTCTGCTCTGCAGTCTATTGCAATAAACATGCCAGAGTAATTAATGTCTTTACAACTTATTACAGTCCTCAGATAATTAATCACAAAAGCTAAACATGCGGTCTCACCCTCCTAATGTGTTAATGCTCTAATTATTATGCCTCAATTAAGGGGAAGTCAGTGCTCCTTACGTACAAGTGCATGTTTAATAAGGGCGCTTGAGTGCAGGCAGGCTGGGGAGGAAGGAGGAGATATGCGGAGGAGGGGGAGAGGGAGAGAGGGGGCCATGTGATTCTTAATGAGGTTTCATGCGTGGCTTTAGGCAAAGAACTGACAGCCCCTATCTTGAATCTCACACTTGGCTGCGTGCGGAACTCTGAGCCATCTGCGGTGCCTTTGCACTCCGTCTCCCCTGCCAGGATATTTTTAGGAGTGGTGACATTTGTGCGTGAAGAAGGTGGAGCCTGTCAGATGAGCTGTAAAACGCCAAATCTGGTAGGGCTGCGACTCGAGGGGGGTCACTGGTTTGTCCAGGCTGCCTACCAATCAGGAGTAGGCCACTGTTAGGCAGGACTCAGTTCTCTATCACTTTGTCTCATCCACCCATCCTCCTCCTCCTCCTCCTCCTCCTCCTCCTCCTTCTTCTTCTTCTTCTTCTTCCTCCTATTACTGCGTGCTCTCAGGTAGGCTCCACCCCTTTTACTATGCAAAAATAGGACCAGAGTGAAGACTGCTCACTCACAGTCCACTCTGCTGGCTCCGCCTCCTCCCACCACAGATAGGTACATCTGAACTGAGGTTAGATGGGAACCTCAAAGGGCTGTGAAGTCAGGAGGTGGACCAGGAACTTCTGCCAGTGTCTCAAGGATTGGGGGTGCCACACGCGGCCACGCAAAGGGTGCCCTCTGGTTGATGGGAGAGCAGTTGTTATTATTATTATTATTATTATTATTATTATTATTGAAATTTCTATACTGCCCTTTATCCAAACTTTTTTATTTTTACACTTATTCCCCACCTCCAAGGGACTTCAAGCTGATGTACACGGTTCTCCTGTTCCCCTAGTTTCCCAACCAAATGTGGGATGCGGGTGGTGCTGTGGTCTAAACCCCTGGTCCTCTTGGCCTTGGTGATCAGAAGGTCGGCAGTTCAAATCTCCATTATGGGGTGAGCTTCCGTTGCTTGGTCCCAGCTCCTGCCAACCTAGCAGTTTGAAAGCACGCCAGTGCAAGTAGATAAATAGGTACCGCTGCTGCAGGAAGGTAAATGGCGTTTCTGTGCGCTCTGGTACTCGTCATGGTCCTCTGTGCACCAGTAGTGGTTTAGTCATGCTGGCCACATGACCCAGAAAGCTGTCTGTGAACGAAGGCCGGCTCCCTTGGCCTGAAAGCAAGATGAGCTGGACTTAACCGTGGACTGGACTTAACCGTCATGGTTGGTTTACCAACCAAATATGTATATGTAGTGTGTAAAATGAGAAATTGAGGGTTTCTCCCTCTCTGCATCAGGCCTCAGACTTGCTGCATGTTCAAGACCTATTTCTGGTTGTGTGAATTTGGCCAGAGTTGTTCGTCTATGTGGTCTACGTGGAAGTGGTTTACCCACACATGCTCATTTGATGACAGCAGGATCAATGGGGATTTGCATGTGCACTATGAATGAGCCATCACAGATCAGACACCACAGAGGCTGATATGGCCTCAGACTCTGACCTCTTCAATAGAGTCACTTCACACATTCTGCTGCAAGTCATTGGGTGTAAACTGAATGTATGAACTGGTCCTCAGTGGCTGGAAATGCTGAAATTTCAGACAGATGGAGAACTATAGTAGTATTTTGGTAACAGTTTCAGAAATCTAAAAATGACTTTTGCTGGGAACTTTATAGCTGCCTTAGTACAATCATATAGCTGGAGGATTCACCTCAGCAGGCTCAATCCTAGTATGAAAAATATTTTAAGAGGTCAAACTTAAAAGGTTATTTTTCAGTGTGGGGACTGAATATTAACCCTCCACCTCCCAAGAAGCCAGTAAAATGAAGACTCAGGCTGGGCTACAGTGGGGAAGCAGGCACTTGGTCAGTAAACAGAGCCTAGTTGGGCACCTTTTTTATTTAGGGGACCATCATTTGAATTGAGTGAGAGCTGAACACTTGCTCTGCCTACTGGGTGATGCTAGAGTGGCCAGATGCAAAAGATGACAGTGTTTCTGCATCCTTAATAGTGCAGAAACCCTAATAAAAATAAGTAATTTGTCTTTAGGATCACACCTGGGGACTGGAAAATAGCCAATGTAACAACAGTTTTGTAAAAGAGAACCAGGGGATTACAGCCTAGTTAGCTTAATGTCTGCTCTGGGAAAACTAGTGAAGAATATGCTCAAATATAAAATAACCAAGCATATAGAAGAAACAAGCCTTGCTTCAGTAGAGCCAGCATGGCTTCTGAAAGGGTAAATCCTGTCTCATTAACCTATTAAGAGTTCTTTGAGAGGGTCAACAAGCACATAGACATGATCCTGTTGACATAGTGTACTTGGAATTTCAAAAAGCTTCCAACAAAATACCTGGCGGAAATTCCCGAGTAAACTTAACAGTTATGGAATGAGAGGTGGGAGCCTCTTGAGGATCAGGAACTGTTTAAGTAACAGGAAGTGGAGAGCAGAAATATATGGACAGTTCATTCAGTGGAGGTTGGTAGAAAGCACATACTTTTGGTTTCAAGGATATGCTTGAAAGTATTGTGCAATACCTGTTGAAATGGCAAAAAAACAACATGGTTGGTGAATATCCCATGTGACCTCAGGGGCAAGGAGGCGAGGGGGAAAGGGTGAGATTGGAAAAAGTCACAGAAACGACTCTAAACATTAAATAGTGCCAAATGCCCCCTTCCCTTTTCAATAACATTTTAGGAAAAGCTGAACCTTTATGAAAGGAATGGCCTCCAGTTGAACTGCAGTGAAACTGTGCCGCTGATACTAAATATCATAAAGGTCACAGAACAGTTTTTAAACAGATCTCTGGGGAAATGCTGAAAGGAGTGAAACATCTTTATTGAGCCCACCTACAACATGCCATGCCATGTTACATTTTTTTTTTAAGTACCTGCAAGGCAATGCTGAGGTTTCGTTTGGTTTAGTTAAGATGAGAATTCAGCAAAATTCTGAAAATTGGGATCTTTGAATGACGGGTGTTGCACAGGTTGTACATCGGTTTGTTAAATGTGAATTAGATATGTTCATATTAAAGTATTAAGCCAATAAATTTCTTCCCCGTCCCTAGTCTGAGCATGTTATGGAGTCATCTTGCGGAAACTAAGCAGATCTAGGTGTGCTCTGTGCCTGAGGAGGCAAGCTTGAGAAATCTGACATTCGCACATTTGCAGATGGAATATCCTGAACGTGAATGAATGTGCAGATTGGAGCTTAGCTATCACACAGATTTTGCACAAATGTTACAATGGAATTCTCAGCAGGTTGATAAATAAAGGGGTGTGTGTGTGTGTGTGGAGAGAGAGAGAGAGAGAGAGAGAGAGAGAGAGAGAGAGAGAGATTTAAATACATATTGAAATAATATTTAAATATGTATTTTGGCAGGATTTAAAAACAAACAAACTTCATATTAATGCAGAAATGGAACAGAATGAAAGCTGAACCACCTGAAGATGATATGGATCAGAAGCAAACGGTTTTGCCATTCTCTTTGGGCGAGTGAGAGACCACTTGGGTTCCCCATGTACTTGGGGAAATGATGGGAGAAAAGATAGAATATAAGCATACGAACACAAACTAACTGGTCATATTTTCATTGTGCATGCGAGGGACATCCAGCGGTGGTGGAGCAACCACTGCTTCCTGCCCCCCACTCTGTTGCTGCGGGTGGGGGGTAGGAAGTTTTTATTTGCTCTCTCACTGACTGCAATGGGAGGGAGCTAACTATGCCAGCCCCAGGTTTGGCACAGCGCTGTACCACTTCTGTTCAGGAAGCGAAGAGGATTAGGAGAAGGCCTCTTCATTCCATTGCAGCATCCCTTGTTTCTCTCCACTCCATTGGCAGAACAAAGACACCAGCTGAGCTTCCTGAAGGCAGGTCAGAGGATTCCTCGCAGTGAAAGCATTTCTCCTCCTCCTCCTCCACCCACTCCAGCAGCAGATAATGGTTGAATGTGTTAGGCTGTGGGTTCAAGGCCTATGAAAAGCTGTAATGGTACAGGGACGCGGGTGGCGCTGTGGGTAAAAGCCTCAGTGCCTAGGACTTGCCGATCGAAAGGTCAGCGGTTCGAATCCCCGCGGAAGGGTGCGCTCCCGTCGCTCGGTCCCAGCGCCTGCCAACCTAGCAGTTCGAAAGCACCCCCGGGTGCAAGTAGATAAATAGGGACCGCTTACTAGCGGGAAGGTAAACGGCGTTTCCGTGTGCGGCTCTGACTTGCCAGAGCAGCGATGTCACGCTGGCCACGTGACCCGGAAGTGTCTTTGGACAGCGCTGGCCCTCGGCCTCTTGAGTGAGATGGGCGCACAACCCTAGAGTCTGGCAAGACTGGCCCGTACGGGCAGGGGTACCTTTACCTTTACCTTTAATGGTACCATTCTGCTTGGGCCTGCTGCCCTCACTAATCCTCTGGGAAAGCCGGCACCTGGCTTTTCATCTGGTGTCTTGAAAACCTGCTGAAAATAAGTAGACGCTGAAAAGAATATGCATGATTTAACATTTTTTAATATTCCGTACACGGTGCCCATTTTGCACTCCCTGTCCAGGTTGCCCCTGTCACCATCCTACCCTGGTCATACTTCTGGAAGACCCAAGCCTTAAATCCTGGATTAGGGTCCTGGTGGCAAGCCTATAGCCTTCCTTTATTTCCATGATAGCAGCGAATTGAATTCTTTTCCCCTACCGCAGAAACGCTCCAAAATTCTCCATGCAGTACAGTGACAGCTGTGAAGCCCTCTCTAGTTACACCATTAATTTTATCCTTGTTTACCAGCATTAATTTTAATATCCTTCTTGGGCACTAGTGCTCTGTGACACCAGTTGGAGCAAAGTCCTGCTTCATTTGCCTTCTGCAGGACGGTTGGGTAATTATTTTGTTTGCTGTCCCCTGGCACTGAGGCACACACATGTCTGTGCTTTGGCTGATCATGTGTTTTGCTTGGGCCAAGACGAGCACAAGTTCTGCCATGGCTGTGGCTGCAGTAATAAAGCAGCCATCTCACCCAACAATGGGAAATTCCCAGTGATTTATTTCCTTGCTGACAGGACATAGTTCTTTATCCAGTTTGAACAACTTAACAGTATTTTTTCTAGTAGATGGTACCAAGTAATCTATTCTGATAACAGAAGGCAAACTGTTCTGGGTCTGAGGGAGAGTGAGAGACAGAGAGAGAGAAAAGACAATGTGATCTGGACAATATCATACTGTCCCTATTTAATAGGAGGGTTCTCATTTTCTGCTACCTGTCCCTGGTAAATCACTGTCCTAATTTATTTCCCTTATTGCATTTTTTTAAAAAGGAAATGTTGGGGATGCATTTTCAAAGATCTATGTGTAACACATGGGCACCAGAGTTCTTCCAACTGTGCTGGTCACATGTTTCTGTGACAATCCAAATTAAAAAGGTGGTGCTTCTTATTCCTGCCTAGCCAGGGAGATGCCACAATGCCACACAACAAATCAGATTTAGATACCTGACACTGTTAGCAAGCAGTGAAAGCAGTGCTTTCTGTCATCACTCTCCATGGGTTGAACAATTTTGCTCTTGTTCACAGTCCCCCTCTCGAAGAAATCACCCCAAAAGAAAGGGACTTTTTCTGCCGCTGGTGAAAACTTTCACAAGTGCTCTTCTGACTTTGGCTCAGCCAAAGTCTCCATCCTTTCTCTTGAGTCTCTAGAATTTAAATATCTGTTGGAGGAGACAGATGCATCTTGAGCCACATGTAAAGGTAAAGGTACCCCTGCCCGTACGGGCCAGTCTTGACAGACTCTAGGGTTGTGCGCCCATCTCACTCAAGAGGCCGGGGGCCAGCGCTGTCCGGAGGCACATCCAGGTCACGTGGCCAGCGTGACATCGCTGCTCTGGCGAGCCAGAGCCGCACACGGAAACACCGTTTACCTTCCCGCTAGTAAGCGGTCCCTATTTATCTACTTGCCCCCGGGGGTGCTTTCAAACTGCTAGGTTGGCAGGCGCTGGGACTGAGCAACAGGAGCGCCCCCCGCCGCAGGGATTCGAACCGCCGACCTTTCGATCGGCAAGCCCTAGGTGCTGAGGCTTTTACCCACAGCGCCACCCGCGTCCCTGATCCACATGTACATAAGCACAAAATGCCAGCGCCCCGACTCCCACTCATCCTCCCATAATTGCCTATCCAGACAGTAAATGTCTGCATTGCAGCTATTCTGCAACAGCTTTCCATAGTTCAGCACCCTATTTGACATTCTTAAGGGTGTGTGTGTGTACAGATTCAAAGAAAAGTCTAGTGGTGATTTCACTTACCCCCTGATTCAGCAGCCAATACACAACAGGCTTTTGCAATGAATATAAAGCAGTCCTGGGCCAAAGTATAGAATCCAGTTTGGGATTTTTGTAGAGGGTTTTTGGTTTTTTTCAGGGACAGGGTAGAAAAAGCACCCAAAGGCTTGGTGATCTTCAGGAGGTGGGAGCATCTCTCCCTTTCTTTTACCAAGAATGTCATTGGGAATGACACTAATTCATGGCATAGCGTCATTCTCACCGGGTTATTCTCAATAGTGAATGCTTCCTAGAGTTCCCTGGGAAGAGGAATTGAAGGTTAAGCCACTCTGAGAATGATAGCTCTGTGAGGGAATTAGGGAGTCTTTTAACAACTCCAGCAAGGGGTTTGGAAAACTCAGCAGTGGCCAGAGGATTGGTGAAGATCTGTCTACATCCCAATCCCAAAGAAGGGCAGTGCCAAAGAATGCTCCAACTACCACACAATTGCACTTATTTCACATTTCTATTTGCCACCTCCTGGCAAATAGAAGGGAAAGAAATGGAGGCAATGAGAGATCTTACTTTCTTGGGCTCCATGATCACTGCAGATGATGACAGCAGTCACGAAATTAAAAGACACCTGCTTCTTGGGAGAAAAGCAATGACAAACCTAGAGAGCATCTTAAAAAGCAGAGGCATCACCTTGCCAGCAAAGGCCCGTAAAAGCCATGGTTTTCCCAGTAGAGATGTATGAAAGTGAGAGCTGGACCATAAAGAAGGCTGATTGCCGAAGAATTGGTGCTTTTGAATTATGGTGCTGGATGAGACTCTTGAGAGTCCCATGGACTGCAAGAAGATCAAAGCTATCCATTCTGAAGGAAATCAGCCCTGAGTGCTCACTAGAAGGACAGATCCTGAACTGAGGCTCCAATACTTTGGCCACCTCTTGAGAAGAGAAGATTCCCTGGAAAAGACCCTGATGTTGGGAAAGATGGAGGGCACAAGGAGAAGGGGACGGCAGAGGACAAGATGGTTGGACAGGGTTCTTGAAGCTACCAGCATGAGTTTGACCAAACTGTGGAAGGCAGTGGAAGATAGGAGTGCCTGGCGTGCTCTGGTCCCTGGAGTCAGACACGACTAAAAGACTAAACAAATAACAACTCTCAGTAACTGTAAACAAACTATAGTTCCCAGGATTCTTGAGGGAAGCCATGACTGTTTAAAGTGGTATGAAACTGCTTTAAATGCAATGTGCAGATAGTGCCTGGAGCCCCTCCAACATAGCAGTCTATTTGTGCAAGGCAACAGTCTTATGCCTTCAGACAGGGGGAAGGAACCCTATGTCACTCCAGGTGTTGTTGGACTACAAGTCACACCATTGCCCCTATTTGCCATAGCTGGAAATGATGGGAATTGGAGACCGACAAACAGAAGTAGGTAGGGCGAATTCCAACCAGGGTCCCAGGAAAAGGAAGGTAACCCACATTCTCAGAAGAACAAGTTTGTACATACTTTTGCTGCTGCTGCTGCTACTTGTTGGTTTTATTGTTTTGAGATTTGGTGGAGCGTTGTGTTTCATGCATTATACTGTCAGCATACTACCTTTTTAAAAATGTTGTTTGGCTTTAATTTGCATGTGTTCTCTGCCCTGGGAACTTTGGGTTACAAAAGTTCCAAATACATCTTCGCCCCTCCTGTACAAGGTCAATTGCAGGGTATGAAAGTGATGACCTTCTGCTTGTCCCCAGTATCTGGTGTTTTCCATCATTTAGTGTCCCTGTGTTGTGGTTGTGCAATTGATTTCCCATGTACTTCAGCTGGATGTATGCAAGGGTACATTGCTGCAACACTGCCACAATATTTCAGGGGTTTGCAAGTTATTGGACCCAGCCTACCACTTTAACCTATAGTCCTTTGTTGGTCGTCAAATAAAAATAGATATTGTGCTTCTCTGAGTCATTATAATAGGGTTAAGATCCCACTGGTTACAGTATTTTAAGTCAGTTTATTTTCCCACAGATACCAGAGAGGGAATCCATTTAAACCTTGTGTTCCTTGTGCTGAACGTCAGACAGAGGTACATCTGATATTTGCTTCTTTGCGTCAGAAACACACCTTTTGCTTGAGAAACAGCGGAGATGGGAGAGGCAGCAACCAATAGCACAAAGGACTGGGACGAGTTTATCACTGCAAACAATAGTGTGGTGAAATTAAATTCCTTTCCTGTGCGTGAATTGTGTTCAAGTATTTCCCAGTCTCCTTACATTTTCAAAACATTGCTTACATTCTTGGGCAGAAAGTAGCTTTAATAAGGCTCTGCTTAGCTGTGGTTGAAACAGGTGGGATCCTTCTTTGGCTCATGTTATATTGTCAGGTGGCAGTGAGTTTGAGAAAGATATCCCTGGGCTGTCACCTATTAAAGCATTTTGATTGATTAATCATCTGTGTTTGGATTAATTTGTGTCCCTATGCAGGCTGCTTTTGTCCATGGAGTTTTCTTGGCAAGGATATTGGAGTGGCTTGCTGGTTCTTGCTCCAGGTGGATCACGTTTAGTCAAAACTCTCCACTATGACCTGTCTGTCTTGGGTGGCCCTGCACGGCATAGCTCATAGCTTCTCTGAATTATTCAAGTCCCTTCGCCACGACAAGGCAGTGATCCATGAAGGAGGAGACTCTTGAGAGTCCCATGGATTGCAAGAAGATCAAACCTATCCATTCTGAAGGAAATCAGCCCCGAGTGCTCACTGGAAGGACAGATCCTGAAGCTGAGGCTCCAATACTTTGGCCACCTCATGAGAAGAGAAGAGTTCCTGGAAAAGACCCTGATGTTGGGAAAGATGGAGGGCACAAGGAGAAGGGGACGACAGAGGACGAGATGGTTGGACAGTGTTCTCTAAGCGACCAGCATGAGTTTGACCAAACTGTGGGAGGCAGTGGAAGACAGGAGTGCCTGGCATGCTCTGGTCCATGGAGTCACGAAGAGTCGGACATGACTAAATGACTAAACAACAATAATGCAGGCTAACTTCATGTAGACCCATTACACACCGTGGGACTTACCAAAAAAAAGCACAGTGTAGGAAAACAGAACATTGCCAGCAGCTGCATGGGAACAAAATAATGAATTTCTGCAGCTAGTTGGAAATATTCAAGCAAACGATCATCACAGGGGAGCTGATACTGCTTAAAGATCAGCAATGCTGAGTCCTTGATGGCTCCCCCATGCTGAACTTCTGTGCTTGTAATTAAACAAATATTACAAGTCTCCTGCGCTATTTCTCTGTAAAAGGGAACTAATCGTTTTAAAGGCTGCCAAAACAAGATCATTGATATGAATGAATGTTTCATAGATCTAGTCCTCAACATTTTGGGCTGTCACTCTCTAGCGTGGCTAAGAAACAGAATGCAGGATGAGGCTACGCAGATAACAGTAGGTTTCATTCTTAACAGCTGGAATGAACGGCTGCCACTCATTCCTATGGAGAAAGTAAAATGCTGTATTTGGAACACAGCGCAATGGAGCCAAAGCTTGCCATGACAACAGGATTCCTGCAACACCTTTGCCCCTGCCAGGCGCATACATCCTTCTCATCATAGGTGATGGGCATTTCACAAGTTTCCTTATAAATCTCAGACATCATCTTCCTTAATTACAGCTCAGTGATGGCACAGGTTATTAGTTCTGGGTGATAACGCCATTAATTCCCCACATTACAGCTTTATTGCAGTAGAATTTAGCTCAGCACCACTCCATTAGCTGCCAACTGGTGCCCTGATCCTAAACATTAGTGTCACTGTTTCTGCCAGCATTAAGGCTTCATTGCCGGATGTTGCAAAGCCATTGCTATTGTCACATGTGCCATGAAAACATTGTAAAATATTTGATCTATTGGGACAAGTTGGACTATAAAATAAGAAATAATGCAATCCCTTTAAATGATAACACAGTGCCACAAACCTGAAAGAGTACAAGATAATTCACTTTGAAAAAGCAGAAGGGGGAGTTGTTGAAGTTCAGATTTTAAACTCGTCAGGGCAGAGATCTGTCTGTTTTGCACATACCTTGCTGGATGTGAAAACAAAGACACAAATGTTGATGAACACTCCTCTTTCCTTATTCCATCCAGCTACCCCCAACCTGACAGTGTTGGATTAGGTTTATGAAATTCCTTTGGTTTGCTTCTCAACCTGCTTTAGGACTGCACTGTAAAAACGCAAAACATTATAAAAAAAAAATGATCACATATAAAAATGACCTTTACAGAAGGCAAAACACATTTACTGGAAAATACAAAAATCCAGGGATGGGGGGGGGGACCCAGGCAATCATTAGCAATAACACCACTAAGTATGTATGTGGCACTTTAGAATGTTTAAAGGTACTTTAGAACAATCCTGGTAAGATAAATTGCTGTGTTGTTGTTGTTGTTGTTGTTGTTGTTGTTGTTGTTGTTGTTTATTTATTATTATTATTATCCCCATCTTGCAGAGGGAAAACTGAGGTGCAAAGAGTTCCTTCCTTAAGGGTGCTTTAGTGAGTTCATAGAGGTAAGATTTGAACTTGGGACATCCTGGATTTAAGCTTTTCTCTTTTTGGTTATTATGATCCTCTGATACATGAAAAACTGGTACATGGTGACTAGAACCTGAATTATTGAGAAGCACAGAAAGGAGATGCCTTCTCCTCGTGTGCTCCTGGTTGCAGGACAGACATTTTGGCACCTGAGATGAACCACAAAATGGTGTCCCTCCATGCCAGGGAAGAAGTGGTGAGTGAAGTTAAATATTGGGAATGTGCACTCCAGTGGCGTAGCGTGGGGGGTGTGGGGGGGCCGGCGGCACCGGGCGCAACATCTGGGGGTTAGGGTTAGGGGGCGGAAATCCACGGGTTAGGGGGCACAAATCCACGGGTTAGGGGGCGCAAATTACTTGCCTTGCCCCGGGTGCTGACAACCCACGCTACGCCACTGGTGCACTCTGTGTGTGTGAAATAAACCTTACCCAAAAGTTAGGTCTCCGTGGGGGGTGAAGGATCACGTTCTGAATCAGGCCGAGTGAGTGCAGAGCCCAGGAGACCCCAGAAAACAGCCCACCCCTACATTTCCTTCCTGGGGTGGGAAGAGACCAGCAGTATCTCCTATTCACTGAAAGGCTACTCTAGAGGTGGCATGGGGGGGGGGGGACTCTAGATCCAGCCACCAAGGAGGATGCTGCAGCCGTTGCTGCCACGGGGCAGTGGGTGATGCAATCCTTGGAGACTGGACTTGCTGCCCCTGTGGACACTGGTGGAGGAACGGAGGGGGCGGGAGGAGCGCACCGCCCCTTGCAGCATCAGGGAGAGGGGTACCATTGCGGCCGCACCCCCAGACACGCACTGTGCACACCCCCACCAAACCGAGCAATACGCCCCCGTGGGGAGCACACCATGCCCCAAGGATGCATGTCATGCCCCCACAGGCAATGTGCCATGCCCCCAGGGTGCGCACCAGCACTCCCCTGCCTGCTCTCCATCCTCCGGTGCCGGAGCATGCAGCTTCGCCACTGCTGCCTGTGGAGCCTCCCACCTGAGGCAATTGCCTCACCTTGCCTCACGGATGGGCCGGCCCTGTTATCACCTCTCTCCCACCCCCACACCTTCAGTTTGGATCCCAGAGAAGCTTGCTGGCTCCTAAACTTTGCACCCCTGGCTGGACCTGAGTCGTTTATCAGTTGTCACTCTGGAGCTATTGGCACACAGGGCAACAATTGTGTGTGTGTGTGTGTGTGTCGATGCCACTCCCTCCCAGCTTCAGAGCAGGGATATGATCCAACACCCTGGGGCCGAGGCAGTGGCGTTGCGTGGGTTGTCAGCACCTGGGGCAAGGCAAGTAATTTGCGCCCCCTAACCCGGGGCAAGGCAAGTAATTTGCGCCCCCCGCTGCACTGTCCCTCCCCCAGATAGTCCCTCACTCTCTCTCCGCACCGCACCGCACCGCACGCCTGGCACCCTCCCCTCCACAGTGGGCGGCGACCCGGCGGCTCGGATCGGATTTGCACAGCCAGCACTGCAGTGAGAGAGAGTGAGTGAGCCAGGTAGGGGCAGAGAGCTGCGAGTGCGAGCGCGCCCCCCCCCCAGATGTTGCGCCCGGTGCGCCCGGCCCCCCCTGCACCCCCCACGCTATGCCACTGGGCCGAGGTCCCTTCAACCTCCCCCAATAAAAAAAATGAGGGGGTTGCCCCCCTCAGTGTTCATGGGCATTGCCATTCAAATGGTTGCATGCCTTGTGTTCAGTTATGCAGGGCGGGGCTCCACCCCACCCCATAGTCTATTCAAGTTGGCACCCCAGCCCCACGGATTGCAACAGGGGAGGAAAGGGTCCATCTCTCCCTCTCTGTCTGCTGTAATCCCAGGACTGACTGACTGATTCATTTATTTGCAAGATGTATAACCTGCCCTTCAAATTAAGCTGATGGAGGCGGGGTGCAACAAAAACAACATGACAACCTTTCTAAAACACTGACAGCAAAAATATTAAAATGCTTTAAAAAATCCTTCAAAATAATTGTATTAATTATAAAAATAACCTCTCTCTCTCTCTCTCTCTCTCTCTCTCTCTCTCTCTCTCTCACACACACACACACACACACCTACCTGATGCTGTTTGCATTTTTTAACACCTGCATTTACCTGTGAGTAATTTTGACCTCTGTGTGCAGGACAGAAATACAGTAGAGGCTCCCAAACAGCATTCTTATGTGATGTGAAACAAGTGTGGGGTGGAGGGGACCACTGCCTCCCCCCTGAAAGACACCTTATTCTACACTATCAATCAATTCCATGATCATACACAGCACAGCTGCAGCTGCCCTATATGTTTAAAGAGAATTTAAAGCACCAAAGAATCATGGGAACTGTAGTTTACCCCCCACCACTCCCAGCACCCTTAATATACTACAGTTCTCAGGATTCTTGGGGGAAGACATGTGCTTTACATGTACGACATGGATGTGCAAAGCCGTTAATTTCAGCCCACCCCTCGCTATGCTTGGCCAGCTTCTCCCATGGCTCTAAACGTAAGTGGCCGGTGTGTTAATGAGGCATCATCTATGAGCCATCAGAGGATCACGGGAGTGGAAGAAGAAGAAACTCCCCAAGCCAGCCTGTTCAATTCTTGTCTCAAGAGTCAATTAATAAGTTCTCATTAAGCCAAAACAAACATAATGGAAACCGTGACAAGAAACATAACTTACAACTGGAAAGCAGTTTCCACAGGTATTTATTTGTTCCTTCAGGCCAAGGTCATACATCTCCCACGTGGACCGTAGCTATTCTAGGGCACTCAACACATGCTGATTTCACCTACTAGTTTTCTGATCCATCTTCCTGTCCCATTTGGAAGTGACCAACTTAAAAGTTGCTCCCTGCCCTCCCCTTGCCTTTCATGTTGTTGTTGTTTTTCATTTTCTCCCTTTCAGGTCCTTTTGCAGCCTAGAAGTCCTCTGGCTTTCCATACAGCTTGCCTACCATTATCCTACAGTTTGACCTTAGGCCATAGCTGTCAATGTTTCCCCTTTTTTAAAGGGAAATTCCCTTATTCCAAATAGGATTCCTCGCAAGAAAAGGGAAACGTTGACAGCTATGCCTTATGCTGTTTTATTTAGAAATAAGTCCTGGCAGCAAGAATACTTATTGCGAAGTATTGGAAGACACAAGAACTACCCACTCTGGAAGAATGGCAGATGAAGGTGATGGACTATATGGAATTGGCGGAAATGACCGGCAGAATCCGAGACCAGGGAGAAGAGTCAGTGGAAGAAGACTGGAAGAAATTTAAAGAATACTTACAGAAACATTGTAAAATTAATGAATGTTAGAATGCTGCTGGATTGAAGTTAAGTGGGATTTTTTAGCAGCAATGATAAGGAATATGTAAAGATGGATTGCTAACAGGTGATAATTTAAAGTTATAATATGTGAAGACAAAAGATTAAGATAAAATTAAAGAGGGAAAGGATTTGCTGAATTAACCAATTGAACTGGAATGCAAGAAGGGGAGGTGTGGGGAGGTCGGGGAAACAAGTAAATGAAAAATATGAAATGGAAAGACTGATTTGTTTTTAACTGTTTTTATTTTGTATTTTCTTCTTCTTTTTACTCTTTTTTATTTTTTTTTAATTTTTGTAATACATTGAAAACTTTAATAAATATATTTTTTAAAAAAAATATTTAGAAATAAGTCCTAATGAAATCTAGTCCTGATCTTCATGGAATCGTAGAATTGACTAGAATTCATCTAGTCCAAGCTCCGGCAATGCAGGAATCTCAACTAAAGCATCCATGACAGATGGCCATCCATGACAGAGACCGTTCCACTGTCAAACAGCTCTCACTGTCACAAAGTTCTTCCTGATGTTTAGTCAGAATCTCCTTCCTTGTAACTTGAGGCCACTGGTACTGGTCCTACCATCCAGAGCCAGAGAAAACAAGATTGCCCCATCATCCTTAGGGCTGCCCTTTAGATATTTGAATCATAGAATCATAGAGTTGGAAGAGACCACAAGGGCCATCGAGTCCAACCCCCTGCCAAGCAGGAAACAACATCAGAGCACTCCTGACATATGGTTGTCAAGCCTCTGCTTAAAGACCTCCAAAGAAGGAGACTCCACCACACTCCTTGGCAGCAAATTCCACTGTCGAACGGCTCATAAGATAGCTATGATATCTCCTCTCAGTCTCCTCTTATCCTGGCTTAATAATAATAATAATAATACCTTTATTATCATTGTACAACCTGTGAACAATGAAATTAAATGAGCCTCCCTCCCCACCCCCAAATATTCAATCTCTTATTGAACAACACACTACCTCGCAAGTCAATTTCGCTATGCTATTTTCCGTTCAACAGCCTAACAGCCCATGGATAGAAGCTATTTTTTAGCCTGTTGGTACAGCTGATTATACTTCTATAGCTCCTTCCCGAGGGTAGAAGATTAAAGAGGTGATGGCAGGGGTGTGAGTCATCCCTGAGAATTTTTCTCGCTCTCCTAAGGCAACGATCCCTTGCGATGTCATCTAGCGGGCTCAGGGGACAGCCCATGATATCATGTGCTGTGTTCACCACCCTCTGTAAAGACTTTCTGTCCGTGGCTGTCAAGCCAGCGTACCACACTGTGATACAACGAGAGGACACTTTCTACTGTGGATCGGTAGAAGGAGGTCATCAATTATTGTTTAACATTATTCTTTCACAAGACCCTGAGGAAATGGAGTCTCTGTTGGGACTTTCTGGCCACCTGAGTTATGTTGATTTTCCAAGTGAGGTCCTCACTAAGGTAAACTCCCAGGAATTTAAACATACCCAACTTCCTCAACCGTTCCTCACAAGAGTCCCCTGTACCTTGTCTTCCCTCTTTGGCCTGCCAGCCCATTTTTATCCATATATGTTGGGCAGGTAGAGATGTCACTGGGCCAAAGGAGGTGCTTTGCAGAGCCCTGTGGATAGAGTGGTGAGCAGCAGTTGGCAAATGCTGATCTTGAAGTAGACCCTCCAAGTGTCCTTATTTTCCAGTGATAGTCCCAGATTTAGAGACTCCATCCCAGTTTCTGATTTGATCCCAGAATGTCCTGTTTTTCCTTAGAATGTCCCTGTTGTCACTGGAGAAATGTTGGAGGGTATGGAGTTATCTGACCCCCTGAGCCACCTGAAGGCAGATAAGTTTTTTAAAAAAATGTTTAATGTTTTATTTTGTTTTTATATATATTGTTTTTATATATATTGGAAGCAGCCCAAAGTCGCTGGTGCAACGCAGTCAGATGGGTGGGGTGTAGATAGTAAAATGATTACTATGGAATGGGACGTCCCAATTTTCACTGGAGAAATTTCAGAGGGTTTGACGCAAGCACTGACAAGGATCAGCTGATCATTGGGGTTTGTTTGTTTGTTTGTTTGTTTGTTGCAATAATTTTTATTTAAATTTGAAAGAAAATATGCAAAGGTTAATATCAAATATCTTTTTATGAACCAAAAGGAAAGAAGAAGAAAGAAAAAAAGAACTCCTGATTCTTTGTTTGTCAGCTTTTTATAGAAAATTATTAAAAACACCCACTCCTAGACAACGCCCAACAATTCCACTTTCTATAAACCAATATTTTCTTCAGTCTTCAAACCCAGATACCATAACTTCTTTTTCATGCAAAACGTCTATAAGCATTTTCGAACTTTCGGTAAATTTTGACAATTGTTTTTCTCTGATTAAACCCACCAGCTTTGCCATTTAAGCTAAGTTCAATAGTTTTAACAACCATTCCTTCGTTGTAGGTAATGATGAATAATTCCATCTTTGTGCATATAAAAGTCTCACCACGGTGATGATCTGATCATCAGGCTTTGCATAGCACTAGGCATGGAAGCCCTGGACTTGCATAGAGCCCCATACACAGTGGCGTAGCGTGGGGGGTGCAGGGGGGGCCGGCCGCACCGGGCGCAACATCGGGGGGGGGGGCGCGCTCGCACTCACAGCTCTCTGCCCCTACCTGGCTCACTCACTCTCTCTCACTGCAGTGCTGGCTGTGCGAATCCGATCCGAGCCGCCGGGTCGCCGCCCACTGTGGAGGGGAGGGTGCCAGGCGTGTGGTGCAGTGCGGAGAGAGAGCGAGGGACTATCTGGGGGAGGGACAGTGCAGCGGGGGGCGGGCGCAAATTACTTGCCTTGCTCCGGGTTAGGGGGCGCAAATTACTTGCCTTGCCCTGGGTGCTGACAACCCACGCTACGCCACTGCCCATACAGACGACCACGAGCTGATATTTGGGACTTCCCTGCACTGTGCAAAATACCACCTGATGTCTCTGTCTCTGGTGTCTCAGGTGACTGAAGGTGTGTGCCCCTCCCAGCTGTCAAACATGGCCCATGGGGTGTGTGGATCCCCAGCTGGAGAAGATCCAGAACCCCTCAAAATGCAGTCCCAATATGTGTTCTGCAGCCTCCTTCCCAACCAGGAAAAAGGGCATGGCTATAACTGCAGGGGAATCAAAAGAGGAATGAGAGGGAAGCCTCCTGCCAGGTGACGTCAGAAGTGAAACATCAATATTGGCTTCTGTGCTTTGTAAATCTCCCGCTAATAAGGCTGCACTGTCAGAGGTAGATTTTAATAACAGCTATGGAGGAATAATTGGAAATGTAGCCAGCTGATGTCCGCGACTGGAAATAAATTAAGCTCCCCTCAGTGTCCGCTGCCCACATGCCCAGCGCTGAAATCCAGTGTCGGGTACAAAAAAGAAGTAACAATAGATCACACAAGAAAGTGGGCAGCAGGATTGGATTTTCTATAAAGCTTATTTAATTCACAGTAGGGCTTAGGTATGCTATAGAGAAAGTCCCCAGCAAACTGGGGCCACTACTGTGGTATACAATTATTCCAAAATATTGGTCTTTGCACCCGGAGCCAGGCCCCTCCATAGCTTTATACAGTCCAGAAGATGGTGGCATGCCCTTCACAGCTGAAGCAAACGTGTTTAGACCACGCAAGATGGTTGCAATGCACACAATAGCCTAAGGCAGTCATTTGCAAGTCTGGTAGAGAGCAGCAACAGCAGCAACGGCAAAAGTAATGAAATAATTCAAGAGTCCTCTGAGCCCCCAACCCCTGCTCATGCAGAGACTGCCTGCCACTGGTCTTGTCTCCTTCCATTATTCTCGAAGCAAACGAGTCTGCTTTCTCTTGCCGCTGGGCGTGCAGCAGAAAGGATCATGCAGTCAGCTCTTCATAAAGAGGCAGCAGAAACACCTGCTCATAGAGGAGGTTGCCCAGTGCATGAGCCATGGCTCTCGCAGTCTGCAGCTTCTGCGTTGCCATCATAGTGGTGTTGTTGGTAAGATGTCAGGCAGCAGAAACCAGGCTCAGGCTCACCCCTTTCCTTGATGCGCCTGTCACTCCCAGTACATCGTACAATTGCAGCCTTGTCTACAAAGGTCTGTATAGTAAAAGCTATGGTTTTCCCAGTAGTGATGTATGGAAGTGAGAGCTGGACCATAAAGAAGACTGATCGCCGAAGAATTGATGCTTTTGAATTATGGTGCTGGAGGAGACTCTTGAGAGTCCCATGGACTGCAAGAAGATCAAACCTCTCCATTCTGAAGGAAATCAGCCCTGAGTGCTGACTGGAAGGACAGATCCTGAAGCTGAGGCTCCAATACTTTGGCCACCTCATGAGAAGAGAAGACTCCCTGGAAAAGACCCTGATGTTGGGAAAGATGGAGGGCACAAGGAGAAGGGGACGACAGAGGACAAGATGGCTGGACAGTGTTCTCGAAGCTACAAACATGAATCTGACCAAACTGCGGGAGGCAGTGGAAGACAGGAGTGCCTGGCATGCTCTGGTCCATGGGGTCACGAAGAGTCGGACACGACTGAACGACTAAACAACAACAACTATTGTCTTCTGGGGCAAAAGGAAAAATGAATGAGTGCTAAGCCAGGTTCACCTGTTCACTGTTCACCAGGTTCCATTTTGCCTTAAATTACAACCTCGTGCTCTTTTTCCCAAGGCTATTTATAAGTGTTCAAAGCCACTTATTTTCCTTCCTCTGCCCCTGTGATGTGCTGATGTTACTAAGGGAAAATTAGAAGTCCGTTAGAAAAAGGGCTTCCTGTGCTGGCCTCATGGGAAATCGTATCCAAATGGGAATCGCTTTCAGCGACCCTGAATATCTAAAAAGCAAATGTTTGAAATAATAAAAATTAAGTACCATATTTTTCGCTCTATAAGACGCACCAGACCACAAGACGCACCTAGTTTTTGGAGGAGGAAAACAAGAAAAAAAATATTCTGAATCTCAGAAGCCAGAACAGCAAGAGGGATCTCTGCGCAGTGAAAGCAGCAATCCCTCTTGCTGTTCTGGCTTCTGGGATAGCTGCGCAGCCTGCATTTGCTCCATAAGATGCACACACATTTCCCCTTCCTTTTTAGGAGGGGGAAAGTGAGTCTTATAGAGCAAAAAATACGGTAATTGTTTTTCAGCCATTGTGCAATGATCCCAGGAGAAATTGCCAAAAGAGGGAAGAGCACATTTTTTTTAATGAAGTTTTCACCCCCCAAAAATCGCCCTTCATATTGGCTCAACCCGATAATGAACACAATAGGGACAAAGGGAGCTGAAGTCAATAGCAGATGGAAGCAGGTCTGTGTTCTCTGTATTTGTATTTAGATTATATACTCTTTGGGGTGTATTTTTGTGTGTGTGCTTAAATTGCTCAGGCAGCAGTATTTAAATAATAAAACGATAAAAATACCAAATGCTTGAACATAGATCATAAATGAATTTGCTCCCCTCAAATCTCCTCTGATAATTTTACTGTTGGCTATTCTATTATGGAGTGTCTCCTGAAGATGATAGTATTCCCCTTTGATGTGTATATTACATGCGCAATGATATTTGACTCCAGTATATGATTCTGGATGCAACTGACATGCACTGCTTTTTATATTTGACAATATCTGACAATAAATTAAAATTTACCAACATTTGACAGCTGACATGCAATAGAGGTTTGCATTTGACAGCTCATATATACCGGTAATTAGTATTTGCTGATGAATGGTAGCTGATATGCAATTGTGGTAATATTTCTTTTCATATGCCATAATAGTGTGTGAAATTAACAGCTTCTTAGACTTTAATTATATTTTCTTTGTTGTAATGCAGATATGCCAATCTTTGAACACGCATGCTTCTTTCACTCCTATTGAAACCCCCAACAATTCCCGTTTTCTCCCATTCAATATTGTCTGTCCAATGTGACTCCTGACAAAATCAGATGCAAATAAGTCTAAAGCACACACATTATGAACCAGGATGTTAAAAAATCCACACTCTAAATTCAGATTTGAATTCTCGTTTGGAAATGTCACTTTCAAAATCCAAAGGGGCAAATGCTGGCGATTTTTTGTTCTTTTTTGGTAATGCGTAAATAAGCATTTGCCCCCAGTCCTCATCTGTACAACTGCCTCTGTTGGTTTGCGCAAAAGCTAGCAGAGGGGATGCATTCGAAGCCAGGCCTGAGGAAACGGGCCAAGGATATGGTGCCAATATCGTTCAGTCCAGCAGTGGTGCTCAAATTGATTTCCTTGCTGTGTAGCTGTTTCAACCTATTTTCTTTGTCGCTGATTAAACCGCTTTCTACAGGAAGCTGAATGCCCCAATACCTTCATAATAACTAGAGAGCAGGAAGGGATTAGTTTTCCCTCCTGCAATTTCTCTGCTATCCATTTTGGAAGGCTTTATTTAGGCCAGGCGTAAATCTTAAGGGATTTACGATTGCAGGGGGCAGAAATGCCAACTGCTGCGGTCTGCTGTTGTAATCTTAACCACTTTATATATAAAAAAATTAGCTGATAAAATTGTGGGAGACTTCCAACCTTTTGCTTAGGCATGTCTTATCAATCATTTCCTTTTAGTGATTAGCTCTGCTTGCTACGGCCACCGAGGCCCTGGCCCCAAGATCCCAAGAAGTATTGGGAAGATGTGTTTTCACAGGGTAACTTATTTGGCTATGGATTTGTGAGGAGGAGGAGGGGGGGCTTTATCCTGGAGGGGCAACTGGGAAAGACGCAGGAGAAGGCAGAAGCATAGTTTTAACTAGGACTGAATCAAATTATCACTAAAGCCAATGCTTTAGAACAAAAGCAGAGTATGGGATACGAAATGTCACCTGGGGGGGGGAACGACCCCCAAATGTGCCTTTAAATGCAGTGGCGTAGCATGGGGGGTGCAGGGGGGGCGGCTGCACCGGGCGCAACATCTGGGGGTTAGGGTTAGGGGGCGCAAATCCACGGGTTAGGGGGCGCAAATTACTTGCCTTGCCCCGGGTGCTGACAACCCACGCTACGCCACTGTTTAAATGTGCTGCTTCCTTGCCTGTCTGCAAACTTTGTAAGTACAGAAGAAGCAAGTTGCAGCACAGTGGGTGGAAAGAGGGAGAGCTGTCCATCTGCCCAAGCCAGCCTTTGCCCAAATGGCACCTTAAAGTTGCTGTGGACTTCAACTCCCATTTGAGCCAAACAGATGGGAGCTGTAAGTTCCAAACATTTGGAGGGCACCAAGCAAAGCTGGAAAGAGCTCCAGTTCAAGGGGCAAGCTTTGTGCATGTGCAGAGTTTCTTCCTTTAGAGTGGGGTTCAGGTTTGCAGCCCATGAACAAACAGCTGGTGGTTTGGGCTTGTGACTAAAACTATCCCACTTAGATTATACTGAAGATTCACTTACACTGGACTTACCATTCATTTTCCCCTTGAGACTGGAAGGTTGCTTTGATTATCAAAATTTTGATGATCTGGCCAACTAAGCTTGCAGGTTGATATGGAACATAATCGACTGGGACAATCTCCTGTGTAAGCTCCATTGGCACAAAAAGCAGTAGCCTCTCTCTGCAAGCCGCCACCCCCAAACCATTCCGCCCTGTGGAAGACCCTCCCATCAGATGCCAAAGAGATAAACAACTACCTGACATTCAGAAGACATCTGAAGGCAACCCTGTCCAGGGAAGTTTTTAATGTGTGACATTTTAGTATATTTTTTGTCTCTGTGGAAGCCGCCCAGAGTGGCTGGGGAAACCCAGCCAGATGGGCGGGGTACAAATAAATTATTATTATTATTATTATTATTATTACATGGGTGGAACAAGGAGCAAACAGGGCAAAGCTGTTAACATCACACGGCTCGCAGCCTGTAAGAAGTTGTGTTTGTGTCCAGGATTCAGATGAAAAATAGGGAAACTGTTTTGAATTGGCATAATTTATATACGTGTTCAACAATAACAAAAAAAATAATAATCCTGCCTTGTCAAATATGCACAGTTTGACAAGAAAATAACAACTCACCAAGATCCAGTTCAGCCTTACAAAATAAAAACTGAGGAAAAGGAAGAGGAGGAGATGATTGCTGGGCCAGTCAATCATCTGATAATTCTTTGGCATGAGCTTGATCCTGTATTCCAGATTCTCCCAGCAAAGACAATAAGGGTTGAAGTGGGATCTGCTTGTAAATCACTCCGGTTGGAGGAGGCATGAGTTTTGCTACGTGTGTCTGTGTGGGGGATTTTAATAATAATAAAAAGGGAAGCAATGATGCTCAGATGCCCATGTTATGAATGGTGCCCCTCAGAACCATTTCTCTTCATGCGGCAACATCTGTCACCTCATCTTTATGTCAGGCAAATGTAATGCAAAACGCATCTCAAAATGAATATCACAAGTAGCTGAGATATTCCATTTTTAATTGCTTTTGGAGAGAAGAGGGCTTACGCAAGGTATTTGTGCAAGATCGGTGCTTCATTTGCGCTGAGCCTCACTACGATTTAGCAGCGGGGGCTCTTTCAAAGCCCTGGAACTTAATCTCTCATCCTGCATATTTTACTAGGACTCATTTTCTCTGCACCTGTAGGCTTCTTTGCATAATAGATTTATATCCTATTTCTGCTGGGACGTGCAAGGGGCTGAGGCACACCCAAGAGAAGAAGTCACAAGAGCAAATCGCATAGAGTTGCCCACTGACCCATGTCAAGCTATGCAGCAGCAAAGACTGTAACTATGAGGGATCTGTGGCCTGCTTTCCTGGGCAACATAGGTGCCGGGTTCCGCCCAACTTTAGAGGGCCATTGCGCACGTGTGACATCATATGCATGACACGTCAAGTGTGACATCACGCTGCAGGAGCAGGCCGCAAGCAGAATGGATCTTGCTCTTGTTGTGAGACAGATAAGGCTCTCATTTTATTAGGAAGAGATCCCAGACTTGCTGTGACTCACCTGGACAGCAACAACAGCCCATCAGTATAGGTGAGAACTACTACAATATATTAATACAATTGAGATATTGATACAAATTGATAGCAGGACATATGAGAATCATCCTCTGGCAAATAAAGCTGGAGCTGGAAGTCCTTTGGCAGGAGCAATGGGGAACATGGGCTGAATCTGGCTCCTTCTTCAGCTGCTGGCCAGCAACTTCAAATATTGCCTATATGTCCTGGGTAGGGATGGGGCAGAAATTCAATTCAGCTCATAATTTAAAAGCTGGATGTCTCCAGTGTGTGCTTCCCAAACCCGTAGGAGAACTAAAACAGAAGCATCCTTCAGAAGTCACACTCATCTGAATATGTAATCACACAGGTGTTACAAAAATGCATAGATTTGGAGGGAATGTAAATAAAAAGGATAAATAGTGAAAATAGCATACAAAAATGAACCGTGTTGGGGGAAATTGCTGGCATGAATGTGTACGTCGCTTAAATTGCTGCAGAAATGTGGAGAGCAGAATTTCAGATTAGAAAAATGAGAAACTGAGAGAAGCAAAATTGACAGATCCTTCTATCCCTAGTTCTGAGTGCCTGAACAGGAAAGTATCCCTGTTCAAGAAAGCCATAATAGGTCTAAATATATCATTACTAGCAGCCGTTGGATTCAGTTCTTTAGACTGACCACCAAGTTTAACTTTTGTCCTGATGGCAATGCTTGTTCTAGTTGTTGTGATATTACAAACAAACAGCACTATGAGAGGTTGCCTATACCTGGAAAAAAACACAATATGCAGAATTTTGGAAATATATTCACATCACATCCATGTTTTACCAGATTCCATTCTGTACAAATGGATGTCCACTTGCACGGCGTCCGGGCATTAGGGCCGTGTGTTTGTTTCATAATGAATGAAAAACGAAAACAAATGGGTCTGTGTCATTTAATTTGTTACTCGTAAAGAACAAATGCCAGAGTGACAAATGAATTTGAAATGTTATGAATTTATTATTTGAAGTGTTCTCTGAGCAGCCGGAATAGCTAAGGTCTAGAGAGGAAGGGGATGGGGAGGGAGGAAAAAAGCAAGTAATCTTGGTCCCACCAATCTCTGCTCACAAAGAGCAAAATAAGTAAACAACCTCCAAAGGGGTTTGTAAGGGCTCCAGGGACCACTAGGCAATCCTAGCAGTGGTTCGGAACAGAACCAGCCCACCATGAGGCAGACTCAAGTATCAGCCTTGCGGTGGGGGGGGGGGGGATGGACAGACCTTCCTGTTTCACATCAGGTGGTAAAACGGGATCATAGAATCATAGAATCATAGAGTTGGAAGAGACCACCGGGGCCATCGAGTCCAACCCCCTGCCAAGCAGGAAACACCATCAGAGCACTCCTGACATATGGTTGTCAAGCCTCTGCTTAAAGACCTCCAAAGGAGGAGACTCCACCACACTCCTTGGCAGCAAATTCCACTGTCAAACAGCTCTTACTGTCAGGAAGTTCTTCCTAATGTTTAGGTGGAATCTTCTTTCTTGTAGTTTGGATCCATTGCTCCGTGTCCGCTTCTCTGGAGCAGCAGAAAACAACCTTTCTCCCTCCTCTATGTGACATCCTTTTATATATTTGAACATGGCTATCATATCGCCCCTTAACCTCCTCTTCTCCAGGCTAAACATGCCCAGCTCCCTTAGCCGTTCCTCATAAGGCATAGTTTCCAGGCCTTTGACCATTTTGGTTGCCCTCCTCTGGATACGTTCCAGTTTGTCAGTGTCCTTCTTGAACTGTGGTGCCCAGAACTGGACACAGTACTCCAGGTGAGGTCTGACCAGAGCAGAATACAGTGGCACTATTACTTCCCTTGATCTAGATGCTATACTCCTATTGATGCAGCCCAGCATTGCATTGGCTTTTTTAGCTGCCGCGTCACACTGTTGGCTCATGTCAAGTTTGTGGTCAACCAAGACTCCTAGATCCTTTTCACATGTACTGCTCTCAAGCCAGGTGTCACCCATCTTGTATTTGTGCCTCTCATGTTCCTGAGTCTTGGGAGAAGAAAGCCATGGATGCAGACATTTTAGAAATAGACTGCCCAGTCTCTTAACATTCCCTTCCTGGGCAAGGTGGCTGAGAGAATGGTAGCCAGCAAAGTGCAGGTGTGCCTTGAAGAAGCAGGTTCTCTAGAGTCATTCCAGCCTGGTTTCAGGCCCAGTTTGAGCACCTTAGTTGCCGTGGTTGGTCATCTCTATCAGGTGAAAGACAGAGAGAGTGGGACCCTGTTAGTTATCCTTAATCTCATAGCGACTTTTGACATTGTTGACCAGGGTGCACGGAAGCCAACTCCTAGGCGCCGAGGAGTCTTCAGCCCCCCATAAAATATTTGAGGGGGCCAGTTCCCCCCAAGGTTAATGGGCATTGACATTGACATTGTGTGCATGCACTGCATCATGTGATCTAATTATGCAGGGTGGGGTTTAGCTCCCCCCCCAATATATTATTCAGGTTGGCACCGCTGCCATAGTGTCCTTCTGAAACAATCATTGTGGAATCCCCCCCCCCCAAGTAAGGTGTGTCTGTCTTTCTCATTATTAACATTCAGAAGGAATTCAAGAATATTCCTGTTCACTCTGGTACCCTATGGCTAAAAGATACTGTGCCTAGCAACCTTGAACTTATTAGCACTTATTATATACATCTTCTTCTTCTTCTGCGGTCACTCGTAGCCGAGTAAGATTGTCTTCCATAAACACAATTTTAATGAGACCGTAAGTGACTGTGGAGGCCAATTCTGGATCCACACGTCCTTCCACAGTGGGGACATAGGTTTCTGGGCAGGAGTTGATCAAGGATTTGCCAAGCGTGCCTTTTGCTTAGCACATTTCTCCCTTTCATCCTGAATTCGAGTGTCTTCAAAGTCCATGACACCTTTGGTAAAAGCTGTTCTCCAATTGGGGCGCTCACAGGCCAGTGTTTCCCAGCTGTTGGTGTTTATACAGTGGTGCCTCGCAAGACGAAAAGAATCCGTTCCGCGAGTCTTTTCGTCTTGCGGTTTTTTCGTCTTGCGAAGCAAGCCCATTGGCGGATTAGCGCTATTAGCGCTATTGACAGTTTAAGGGCTAAAAACGGCTTTTTAAGGCTTAAGGGATTAGCAGTTTTGCTGCTAAAATGCTTTTAGCAGCTTAGCGCTTCAGAAAAAGGGGGTTTGGAGTGGGGAAAAAATTCAAATTTTTTCGTCAATTTTCATCTTGCAAAGCAAGCCCTTAGGGAAATTCGTCTTGCGAAGCGCCTCTGCAAACGGAAAACCCTTTCGTCTTGCGGGTTTTCCGTCTTGCGAGGCATTCGTCTTGCGGGGCACCACTGTACCACATTTTTTAAGATTTGCCTTGAGACAGTCTTTAAATCTCTTTTGTTGACCAACAGCATTACACTTTCCATTTTTAAGTTCGGAGTAGAATAGTTGCCTAGCAACCTTGAACTTATTAGCACTTATTGTATACATACGTACATACGTACATACATACACACATACTATTTCTTTGGTGTTTTATTGTTTGCCATCCTGGGCTCCTTTGAAAGGAAGGGTGAGATGGAAATTTAATGAATGAGTAAGTGAATGTCAGGGATTGGGAAGGCTCCAAGGAGTGGGTGGAAGCATTAGTGGTGCCAGAGGCAGATCCAGGAGTAGCGATTTATGGGCTTTCATGCCTCCCACAAGGCAAGATGTGCCAGGAGCAGAGGGGGTGTTATATACTAAGCTTGGATCCTAAAACAATAGGCAGGTAGGATCCTAGAATGCAACAACCTGAGGAAGTTTATCAGCCTATTAGACTAGTAGGATACTAGTATGCAACAACTGATTGGCCAGCGGCAGGAGCCCAATCAGGCCCCAGGAGGGAAACATCATCAACCACTGAGACAGTACTCATTGTGTAAATAATGTATATAAAGCCTGAGGTTTGGGGAGGAATTCAATCACTGTTCCTATAAGCTGAAATAAAGAGCATGAAATTACTACTCGACTGAGTATATTTCAGGGGGGAACAGTGCCTGAAGGGAGATGGGTTAGCAGCACACCCTCCAGCACTGCCACGGCTGTCTCCCAGAACTAGGAGGGGTTTGAAGAGGCAAGTGCAGCAAGAATTTCAATGTAGGAGTTGCAGGATGCTTCTGTTTGCACCGTCAAACTATGGTACTTGAGTTTGTGTGATGACATGGTTGCTCCAACAGCCCACCCTGGAGCACAAGTCCAGAGACGGGCATCAGCTGCCTAACCACCAGAAGCATTTTGTGCCCATCTCAGGAGCTACTGTAAGTTCACGATTTGTCAATAAAGAATAAAATTACCACCCGTCTGTCCTCCTTGGGCTGGAAACCAAGAATCTGTCTATCTAAGATGAAGGGAAACTTCCTAATCCAGAAAAAAAAAGTTATAGATTCTCCTGCCCTATGTTCCTTGAATTGTTATTATTTCAAAAACAGGGACATTTTTGTGACAAAAAAAGAAGAGGCTTCCTCATATGCCTTGGGTGTTCAATGCAAATGGCCACATTTACATGGAGCACCTGAAATATTTTGGAGGAAGTCTTTTTTTATTGTTGCAAAAAAGCATATACCATCAGCCCTAGAAGTCTTCCAAGCTAAACCCCCAGCACAGCTACTATACGAGGCTCAGATTTGGACTGGTAACCACCTTAGCACTTTGGAAGCTGTTCAATCAAAGTTTCTAAGGCAGTTTTTTTTTCTGTACCGCCATGCATCCCAAACGCATCATTGAGACTGGAGGCAAGTCTCCCTTCAGTAGAAGTACGGACTTGGCAAAGAACTCTTAACTTCTGGCTCCGCCTAAACTCAAATCCCCCAGGTTTACTATCCCTAGTACTTCAAGACTCCCATAAAAGTGCCTGGCTTAAAACTGTCTATCAAAAACTTCACTCTAGTGACCCATCCCCACAACACCTACTCACTATGGGCCCCACTAAAGCAAACAGTCTAATTGGTCAACGTCTAAAAGATATCGAGCATCAGAACAACCTGGCCACTATAAGGAAATTCTGTCCTTGGTATGTTCAGTTTCCACCTCTCTATTTTGATTCTCTGGCCCCATATCTGCACAAACTTATTATCCCAAAATACAGACGTGCTTTTACACTTGCAAGACTGGATGTTTTGCCACCTGTGGTACTTGAGGGTCAATTCCAAAAGATCCCGCCTGAGAAACGTCTTTGCCCCTGGGGAGATGGCAGCACCGAAACAGCGGCACACGCCCTCCTGTCCTGTACTCTCTACAAAGACCTGAGGAACGAGATCATCACCCCACTCGTACTAACCATCCCAGGGCGCTCAACCACTGCCACAATGTCCTTTCTTCTATCAGATCAAAATGAGCAGATAACAGCAAAGGTTGCTAGGTTCGTAGCAGGGGCAATCAGAATAAGTGACTGCTGATTCAGGACTTTAGATTGTGCTTTTATATCAAATTTCCTTTTCTGCGTATACTGTAATGTTTTACTGTTGCTACGGCCATTGGCTAATGTGAATACAGTTTTCTCTCTCTCTCTCATTGTTGCAAAAATGTCAGTTGGATTGAATGGCGAAGAGGACTAGCAAGACCAAGAACCAAAAGTGCGAAGGAGGAGGCAGCTGTGGTACCAAGAAAAAGAGCCGCAATCGGGGCATCCAAGGGTATCCAAAAGCAATCGAGACAAAGGCAAACATACGAGTATGTTTTGGGTAGTTTGTTGGGCTGCGTCAAACATGCTAATTTGTAGGAGAATAGCGTAATTCAAGATGATGTGGTGCCCTGTGCATTTGTTACTGCTCAGGGATATTCCTTATGTCAAGCTCAAAAGTTGATTACCTATTTTGCATCTTCCTCAGAGAGTCCCTTCTCCTATGCTGGCAGAATAAGTTCCCCTCTTCACACCGTGACCCTTTCGAGATCTACCACAAATTTATTCTCACTCGTACTGTTACCAAAGCAACTTGGATTTTCTGCAGATGCCGTCCCAGGTTAGGGACAATAACATCTTTTTGAAACTTCGGCTTCTGTAGTCAAATCTCCAGTCATAGACCTGCTTCAAAGAGTGCTGCTCCTTAATGTATAACTCACAGCAGCCTTGTTCATCCTTGGATTATTTTATATTTAATAACTTGTCCCCTTGCTTTTATTCACTCGTCTGATGGTAATCCAAAGTCCCCATGGCAGGGCTGACTAATCTTCTCATTTTAATCAGCAGAAATCGGCAGTATTCTCAACCGGTTCAAATCTGTCTACCTGCTTTAGGCTGCAAATATTTCAGCAATGCTTGCTTGGGCTGGCTGAAGATCAAGGGTGATGCTTTTCTTTTAGAAAGAATATATTTATGATATGCATTTTAAAAAAAGGAACAAATACTTTTGCAAAAGCCTGTTGAATAAAATGACTAAGCAAGCCAGTCTCCCATGTCATGTTGAATAATAAGGAAGTCTGTCGCATAAAAATGAACAGTGAGTTAATCCCACATGCATGTCTTAAATCTTCTTCCCTAAACTTGGAAGGATGTTCAACACAGAATTAAAGAGCCCTTTTGAAAAAAATAAATAAATAATCACATCTGATCCTCTTTCTATGAATTTGCACTGGCGCTAGCAAGACGAGGTTTACAGAAGAGGGGATTATTCTTTTGAACTTGGTCTTTGCTATCAAGAGAGACACACTGAATCAGAGGGCTGAAGGGAAGTGGATTATTATCTTGTCAGACCGTAGGGGGTGTCAGGATTCCCCCCCCCTCCCCATTAAACCACGTTCACATTATGCCGCAAGGCCTTTCATCCTCCCATTTGAGTGCAACACAGAGAGAGGAGGCACACAGCAGGTTCCTTCAATAGATGTCTGCTCTGCCGTGAATGATACAGCAGACCCTCCAAGTGTCCCTGTTTTCCAGGGACATCCCTGATTTAGAGAAGTTTCTTATTTGATCCCGGAATGTCCCCCTTTTCCTACTTCCATTGGAGAAATATTGGAGGGTATGGAATTATCTTACCCCCCAAGCCGTCTGAAGGCAATCCTGTGTAGGGAAGGATTTTTTAAAAAAATAAATGTTTAATGCTTTATTATGTTTTTATATGTGTTGCAAGTTTCTCAGAGTGGCTGGGGCAACCCAGTAAGGTGTGTGGGGTATAAATAGTAAAATTATCATTATGGAATGGGATGTCTCTGTTTTTCTCAGAGAAATGTTGGAGGGTATGGTACACACGCTTGGGTTACTGCAAGTGCCAGGGCCTCGCCCAGGGTCTGCCTCAAAGGTGAGGTGTCTAGTGCTCCTTTGGTACCTAGAATTGACTGAGCACCTTCCAGACTTCCCCACAGATAAAAAATGAGAGATTGCACAGAAGAGCAGCCCAGGCCTGAGCCCAATTTATGTCAGCATCACCCTTGAGCCAGTGCCACTTCATCCACTTCAGCCCCAACTGGGCTACGCGAGCTGGTAGCACTTCCAGAGACCGGCTTCAGCACAGGAACAGGTCAAAGTGCTGTGGACTCACAGCTTAGAGTTGTGAGCACCGTATTCACTTCCACAAGCAGACAGTCGTCGCACAGCAGAGTATAGCAGAGTATAGCAGAGTATATAAACGACTCGGAGAGCAGCTCTGTAGAATATTCTCTTTATTCTATAACTACAACTATTATACAACTATATACAGGGACGCGGGTGGCGCTGTGGGTTAAAGCCTCAGTGCCTAGGGCTTGCCGATCGAAAGGTCGGCGGTTCGAATCCCCGGGGCAGGGTGCGCTCCCGCTGTTCGGTCCCAGCGCCTGCCAACCTAGCAGTTCGAAAGCACCCCCGGGTGCAAGTAGATAAATAGGGACCGCTTACTAGCAGGAAGGTAAACGGCGTTTCCGTGTGCGGCTCTGGCTCGCCAGAGCAGCGATGTCACGCTGGCCACGTGACCCGGAAGTGTCTTCGGACAGCGCTGGCCCTTGGCCTCTTTGAGTGAGATGGGCGCACAACCCTAGAGTCTGTCAAGACTGGCCCGTACGGGCAGGGGTACCTTTACCTTTATCTTATACAGAGCTAAATAGGTCTAAGCATAAAGAATGCTGAACCGCACTGAGTGCCTGCAGCTGCTCTTAGCAGCAACCTTATCTAAACACACAATCTCTAACACTCAGTCTCTCCGACACACTGACTGACCCACTCACTGACCGACTCACTGACCGACTCTTTGATGTGGTGCTGGAGCAGAATAAGTAGAGAGCAGAACACGCCTCCTCCTCTCTGCAGAATCAGCAGACTCCTCAGGAGATTCTTGGATATGGGAGGGGTGAAATATCCTCAATTTATAGCTTCTGTGGTAGGAGCAAGGAGCAGGCAAAGTGAAGTGGCTGCCTCAGGCAGCAGAATCCCACTGCATGACCCTGGTAAGCGAGGCTTGGGTAGGGCCAGGGGTAGCACCTTCCCATCTGCCCCTGGCAAGGATGGAGGGGCCAGACAGCTGACCTGGCATGAACCCCTTCCTCAATTACTTCAGTGGATTCAAATGCTGTCAAACAAAACTACCATACTTTTCCGTGTATAAGACGAGGTTGTTGTTTTTTTAAAAAAATTATTAAATTTTCCGACATACATTTATAGTATCCAATCTAAATTTATCACATATTTTCTCTTTTAGACTTCCTTCAACCTCTCTGACAATCATCCATTATTCAAATTTTTAAATACGCATTTCCTAATTTTATATTGCATTTTATAAACCTTCACACACTTAGTTTTCATCAATACATTAGTCCTCTATCATTTACAGAACTTCTTGAAATCCCACTAGCGTTATTTGCTCATCACATACACATTTCAGATAGTCTGAAAATTTTCCCCAGTCTTCAATGAACTTTTGATCTCGTATATATCTGATATTTCCTGTTAGTTTGTCCAGTTTAGCATACTCCATCAGTTTCATTCTCCATTCTTCAAGCGTTGGCAGTTGTTGCTGTTTCCATTTTTGGGCCAATAATATTCTCGCTGCTGTTACTGCATATTGGAAAAGCTTACAGTCCATTCTATTTATTTCATTTCCTACTATTCCTAGAAGAAAAGCCTCTGGTTTCTTAACAAACGTATATTTTGTTATACATCTTTTTCATCTCATTATATATCATTTCCCGGAAGCCCTTCACCTTCTTACAATCCCACCACATATGATAAAATGTTCCTTCTTTTTCTTTACATTTCCAACACTTATTACATGTTTTTTACTATAAAATAATCTTTAAAAAGGGACACAGGTGGTGCTGTGGTCTAAACCACAGAGCCTAGGGCTTGCCGATCGGAAGGTTGGCGGTTTGAATCCCTGTGACAGGGTGAGCTCCCGTTGCTTGGTCCCTGCTCCTGCCAACCTAACAGTTCAAAAGCACATCAACTGCAAGTAGATAAATAGGTACCACTCCAGCGGGAAGGTAAGCGACATTTCTGCGCACTGCTCTGGTTCGTCAGAAGCAGCTTAGTCATGCTGGCCACATGACTTGGAAGCTCCCTCAGCCAATAAAGCCAGATGAGTGCTGCAACCCCAGAGTCGTCCGTGACTGGACCTAATGGTCAGGGGTACCTTTACCCTTACCTTTTTAATGTTAAAAAACAGGGGTCATCTTATACATGGATATTGCATAGGGGAGACAGGTGATTGGTTGTCAGCGGTGAAGGGCTGCTTTGGCTTGGCTGCTGCTGTGGTTATTGGGTGGGTGGGTGGTTGCTGCAGCAAGTGCTGCTGCAGATTGGCTGACACTGTAAATTGGAGCAAATCAGCAGCCTGTAGGCTTGGCCTTTATTGAACTGTTGCAACAGGGTGTTCCCCTCACTTGCAGGAGAGAGGAAAGACACAGAAAATGGTGTGCAAGACCTTATAAAAACTTTTGAAATTCCCATCCTCTAGGTCAAGCCCACCCCCAGAAACATCATGCATACATTACAGAAAGGAGGGGTTGAGGGAGGAGTTGTGGTGGTAACCTGAGTGTCCTGTCACCTGGCTGGTTCCCTTCTACCCCTCCCCATGTGTCATTTTCTGAAGACAAAAGGTAGTCGCAGTTTCCTGCCCCCTGAGGGAAGATCTGATCATTGTCCTTTGTTCCAGTCTGTGCTGAATCCACTCCCATATGCAAGTTCTTTGTGATCTTGATTGTCTTCTGTCTGGGATCATCAGGGTTGGCATAGCAACTGGGCAGGGCTCCTGTGGATGTGCTGGTATGGTGAAGGGATTATGGCGCCCTGTATCAAACCTTGCCCATTTTGTAGTCTTTCCTTCATGGAGTAAAATAAAAGTGGAACAGTGCAAATCCGATGTATGGTTGATTTTCTATGAATTTATAACAGAAGTGTAGCGTATGTAGTGTGTGAGTGTGTGTGAAGTTTGTACAAACTGAATGATGGGGGGGGGGGTTTCCTGCTACACCCGGATCAAAGCATTAAGTGAGATTCTGCACAGTGTTCAGTAGATCGGACAGCCCTTCTTTAGCTGCTTTGCAGGTCCATGTGCAACCCTTACTGACATTTAGTGATGCAGTCAAGAAATGCACCAAGCACCAGCCCAAATACATTTTTGTCTCTTGCTTGCTGGACGGTTTGCTAGCCCAGGGTGGAGAGAGGAAGTAAAATTTCCAAATAGTTCTTCCCCACTATGGCTGGCACTGTTGACAGATGAAGCCACACAGCATTTCCCAGGAGTCAGTAGGCTAACATTGTGAACTGGGAGGGAACGTCTGGAAAACAGATGGGCTTTATCTGAAAACTCATCAAGAAAGCTCATAAATAAATACTGAGCTGCTTCCAGATCAAGCTGAGGGCAGTTTGCACATCACAAAAACAATGGGAGTTTAAATGCTTTTTCCAGTTTATAAACTGTTCCCGTGATCAGGATATGGCCTGAGCTTCAGGGGAGGGGAGAGAAGGTAAATTGACCTGGAATTGGAATTCATTTGAACCTTCCCAAGAAAACCTATCTTAACATGGTGGATTTGATCTATGTCCATAAAACATATTGTCTGAAACAGTCCTGAGTTATAGGTATTAATATGCAAATAGTGGTTTCCCATTTTAATATCTCAAGGTCATTCTGGGTGCAATCAGCAAAATGCAAAGGAGCTTTCAGCAAGAGAAATGAAGTGCGCACACATACATGTGCGCGCTCGCTGTCTCGCTCTCTCAGAGCCCAAGAAGAGCCTTCTATTCAAGGGCCAGTCACAAAGGTTGAGGTAGTGAAGCCCATAACTCAGCAACTCGGCAGTCAAGAGAGAATTATAGACCCTTTTGGAAACACGGCGTGCAGGAAATGTATAGCCCGATGCCACGGGATATGGAATTAATTTCCAGCTCATCATAAAAAATGCAGGGCAGGCACTGCTTACGAGTGCATTTAAAAGCCCCTCGCTTCCAAAAAGAATGCAGCGGAAGAAAGAGGGGCTCCTTGGTTAAAATTCTGCATGGAGGAAAGGTGGAAGTTTGGGAAGTGGGTAGGACTATACTCAGGGAAGAAAGGTGCGTGGTGTAGGGGAATGAGGAAATGTGTTGTGCTTCCCAAAGGCTGAATCAACATCTTTATCAACGACTTGGATGATGGACTCAAGGGCATCCTGATCAAATTTGCAGGTGACACCAAACTGGGAGGGGTGGCTAACACCCCAGAGGACAGGATCACACTTCAAAACGACCTTGACAGATTAGAGAACTGGGCCAAAACAAACAAGATGAATTTTAACAGGGAGAAATGTAAAGTATTGCACTTGGGCAAAAAAAAATGAGAGGCACAAATACAAGATGGGTGACACCTGGCTTGAGAGCAGTACATGTGAAAAGGATCTAGGAGTCTTGGTTGACCACAAACTTGACATGAGCCAACAGTGTGACGCGGCAGCTAAAAAAGCCAATGCAATTCTGGGCTGCATCAATAGGAGTATAGCATCTAGATCAAGGGAAGTAATAGTGCCACCGTATTCTGCTCTGGTCAGACCTCACCTGGAGTACTGTGTCCAGTTCTGGGTACCACAGTTCAAGAAGGACACTGACAAACTGGAACGTGTCCAGAGGAGGGCAACCAAAATGGTTAAAGGCCCTTCTCCCTCCTCAGGGAAAAGCCCCCAAGAGCCACACACACGCTCCGCACGGCTCTTTAAAGGGAGCGCGACTCTTGGGGGCTTTTCCGGGAGGTGGGGGAAGGGACTGAGGGGCTAAGCCAGAAGCTAGAACAGCAAGAGGGAGCGCTGCGCAACGATCCCTCTTGCTGTTCTGGCTTCTGGGATAGCTGTGCAGCCTGCATTCGCTCCATAAGACGCACACACATTTCCCCTTACTTTTTAGGAGGGAAAAAGTGCATCTTATAGAGCGAAAAATACAGTATGTCAGATCCAGCTGGGCTCTCCTTACAGTCATCTGACATTTACTCCAAGCCTGGTCTCAGCTTATCGGGGAACAAGCATCACCATGAGAGCACGCAGCTTTGAAATACTGAATGTTACCCAGCAGAATCCTGTGAACCTTTCATGATCAGGTTTCTGGTGCCCATGAATACAGAGTAGGGAAATGAAAATCCTTAGGAGTGTAGCATAATTCACACATATTATTCTGAGGTTCACATTTTACATGCGGAAACTCATACCTGAAAAGCCATCCTCTGCAACTACAAGCTGGGGAAAACTCTCTGCCTGTAGATCTTAAAAAGACTGTGTACAGGGTGTATCTACAGCAGTGACCAGAGGAGGGATGACGGCTGAAAGGAGTGCCAATCTGCATAAAATACTGGGAAGCCCAGGGAAGCCCTGACCCAAATAATTGATCACAATACTGGGAAGCCCAGGGAAGCCCTGGCCCAAATAATTGATCACAATACTGGGAAGCCCTGACCCAAATAATTGATCACATGATGTGGTGCACATACAGCATTTGAATGGCAATGCCTATGAATTTGGGAGGGGGCAGGCTCCTCAAATATTTTATTGGGAGGCCAAAGATCACCAAAGATCCCTCGGCCCCTAGGAGTTAGCTCCTTATGACTGCTGGAAGGGGTGCAGAATGAATAAACACCATTGTACACTTGCATCAGCACAATCAGGCACCTTCCTATGCCCTAGCTGCAACACAACATGTCTCTCCCATATTGGTCTGCTACAGTCACAGCAGGTGCTGTAAATCTCCAGTAGTTTGACTTCACCTTCGAAGACACCCTCTTCAAGACTGTCTCCCAAGACTGATGGATGCCAACCAACCAACCTGTACACAGAGTACTGGGCAAGATGGATCAGTGGTCTGGCTCAGTTTAAAGCAGTTTCTCATGTTCACAGGGCCTCTCATTGGATTAGTGTTGTTCACTCTGCTCCACAAATGTGAAGGATGTTGTACCGAACACAGAACATAGCTTCCTGATTTTGCTGGTTGAAGGAGTGGTTGTTATTGAAAAACTTGTATATTTTAGATTTGGAAGGTCAAGATAATATATTTGGCTGGCATGCGTATTGGTGGTATGAAAAGGTGAAAGTTCATCAAGAATATACAAGCCATATAATTAGGAAAAAATTGTTCAGGGTATGGGATAAATATAAAAATTTATTGGAGACAAAAACACCACTTTGGCTTTCACCAAAGTGGTGAAGAAGAAAAACATGATGGAAAACTGTGTAACCTATAGAAATTTGTTAAGAGAGGAAGGTGGAGAATTAAAGTTAAAAGAGTTTAAGGATTTGTCAGGAATGTTAACAACACAGATGCAATATCATCAGCTGAATGAAGTATTTTAAAAGGATATGAAATGGGGGTTTGGAGGACAAATATGTCAACTAGAGAAAGACCTGTTAGATTGTAAAGTTAAAGTGATGTCTAAAATGTATAAGATGTTATTGGAATGGGAGACAAAAGACAAACAAGTGAGATCTTCAATGATACATTGGGCAATAGATATTGGTCATAATATAGAAATGGAGGCATGGGAACAATTGTGGAATATGGATATAAAATTTACAGCATGCTATTGTTTAAGAGAAAACTATATAGATTGTACTTAACACATAATACACTGGCAAAAATGTACAAATTAAAATCGAGAAAGTATTGGAAATGTAAAGAGAAAGAAGGTACCTTTTTCTATATGTGATGGTCTTGCAATAAGGTTAAAGCTTACTGGGAAATGATATATAATGAATTGAAAAGATGATCGAGATAACATTTGTAAAAAAAAATCAAAAATCTGAAGCTTTTCTTTTGTGGATAATGGAATCAGAGCTACCTAAGCAATATAGAAATTTATTCATGTATACAACTACAACCGCAATAATGATATTTGCCCAAAAATGGAAAGAATAGAAAATTCCGACAAGAGAAGAATGGTTAAAATAATGGAATATGCAGAAATAGCAAAACTTACTGGAATAATTAGAAATCAAGACAACAAACTTTTTATTAAGGAAGAGAAATAGAAATGATTTATTGAATATTTACAAATTGCAAATAGATTTAGACATTTGAAGGACTACTGTAAAAACTTGCAGTTTTTAAAACACATATAATAATAAAGGAATAAAAAGAATAAGACAAGATAAATTAGGATATGCAGGGAAAGATGAAAATAACTTTAAGGAACTGCAGAAAGAGGGGGAGGGATGATGAAGCTTAAAATGTTAGAATTATTGTTGAATGACTTGTGGATCCCAATTTTCACTTTTTAAAAAGTAGAACTTCCTAGCTCTTATGGTCATGAAGATGTGCTTGAAAGTGTGTGGACAATTATCTGCTGGAAATCTCAGAAGGCGTGAGGTAGGGGCAAGGAAGACTGAATACAATTTCCGGCGGCTACAAATGATACTTGGCTTGCAAAGCTTCTTGCCTCTCACGTGTAACAAAACTGGAACAGTGCAAATTGGAGAATGAATTATGTAAAATAAGGCAAATTATGCACATTTGCTCAATTTGCATAATTTATATAGGTTGCAGAATTCACTTTTCCCTCCATTGCACAGAATTATAATATCTGTACACACAGCCCTGACTATACTCCTGTACTTGTTTTCAAGTTTTTCTGTCTTTGCAAAGTGCCCTGACGATGGTCCATTTCCCCCTTTTAATCTATTGTCAGCAGAAAGCACTTTCCCCATTTAGCTGATGCCGACTCCATCATACATTATCCTCCTATCATCTCCCTGAAAATCTATATTTCCCTAAAACCAACACAGCCAAAAGTATCGTACAGACTGTTCTGTGCTACATTTTGCCTCTTGCTTTGTTTACGGGGAAACTCAAAGATTTATAGGCAGGGTGATGAATTATAGAAAAGCATACAAACATGTTTTACGGATCCGTGTGCTGAGTGCCCAAGACCCATAGACATCTGGAGGAATTAGTTGCTGGAAATTAATAGAGTTTGTCTTTTGCTTGATAAGCTCCAGGGGCTGGAATGAATTGTGGGAAGAAGAAGCCATTTGGGGCTGTTTGCTCTTCCTTGCAATGGCTCCTGGGGTAAAAGGGCTGTGAAGGTGGAAACATGGACAGAACCTTCTTGTGCACTTTGAATCTGAATCTGGCAACGGGAGCCATTCTTGGTGTTTCAGTTAGATGAATTGATAAAAACTCTATGCTTACAATTGCTGCAAATTTAATTTTATTGTTTTATTGTTTGGTAGTTTGCTACCCTGGGCTCCCTTGGGAGGAGGTGCAAGATAGAAATTTAATCAAACAAATATATTAGAGGACAAGTTTGACTCAATTCTTTGGTTGCTGCCAGCCTCCCTACCCAAGTCAACACTCCTAAAGGAAGGAGCACAGCAAGCTGGTGGATTCCCTCACCTGACAAGAAAAGTTTGGATTTGATCTCCTGCTTTATCACTACCCTAAGGAGTCTCAAAGCAGCTAACAATCTCCTATCCCTTCCTCCCCCACAACAAAGACTCTGTGAGGTGAGTGGGGCTGAGAGACTTCAGAGAAGTGTGACTAGCCCAAGGTCACCAACAGCTGCATGTGGAGGAGGGGGGAATCGAACCTGGTTCACCAGATTACGAGTCCACCGCTCTGAACCACTACACCACACTGGCTCTTTAGAGAGGGGACTCTAAAGCAGGCATGACCAAACTTGGCCCTCCAGAAGCTTTGGGACTACAACTCCCATCATCCCTAGCTAACAGGGCCAGTGGTCCCCAACTCCTTCAGTTGTTCCTTATAAGGCTTGTTTTCCAGACCCTGATAATCTTAGTTGCCCTCCTTTGCTCACATTCCAGCTTGCCAACATCCTTCTTAACATCCTGTGACATACAAAACTGGATACATTATTCCATGTGTGGTCTGATCAAGGCAGAATAGAATAGTGCTATTACTCCCCTTGATCTGGACACTACTGTTGAGGCAGGCTAGTCTAGCATTAGATTTTTTTTGTTGCTGCTTCTGCTGCATCACACTGTTGACTCATGTTAAGCTTGTAGTCTAAGACCCCTAGATCCTTTTCACATGTACTACTGGCAAGCCAAATGTGTCCATTAAACTTTAATTAGTTTAATGTTAAGTAAACGTCCAGTGCGCTTCCAACGCCATAAATCTTATCTCAGCAGAGAATTTCGTGCAGCGGTTGAAGAAGGCAGGAGGGTCAGTACCTTTCAATGAAGAATCCTGGAGCAAGCACTTTGGAACTCAGAAAAAAAAAACTTTATTTACAAAAGAAAAACCCTGGTGATAAAGCACACATGCTTTTATCTCTGGCTTAAAGAAAACTTTACTCTAAACTTAACTCATATCAGCAAACACGCCCATGGCCACAAACTGAGTCTGCGAGTCAGGTCAAAAAGAGGGCAGGCAGAAACACACAGGTGAACTGACTATTTATACAAACTAACTCACATTCCTGGATGCTTAATGACTTCCAGCTGCTCAGTGATTAGAGCGACTTGTTACCTCTTAACCCTTTAGTACCAACAAAATGTCCCCATCTTCTATTTGTGCAGCTGGTTCTTCCTGCCTAAGATTAAATCCTTGCTTCCCGTAATAATGGTCTTTGCTACTTCCCAAGCTGCTTTTTCTGGAGTTGCCCCTGGCTGAGTGAGTTGGAAAGTCTTTGCCTTCAGAAACTGTGCATTGTTTGCTTAGTCGTTTATTTAAATCACTTATTGGTCACATGACATTTAGAATACACAGTGGCATACAGAATATAATGCATAATAAAACAATGTAAAACAATGCCATAGTATTTCAGTACAACTTCCAGAGACCAATAATGCATCTCGACCAACATTAATAATCTAAAAATTACATTATGTTACGCCTTTCTTCAATGAGCTCAAAGCAGCATATATGGTTCTGTTCATCTCATTTTATCCTCACAACAGCTAAGAAATGGTAGCTGACCCCAAAACAGCTAATGACCTTTATGGCTGAATTTTGTACCTGGGTATCTCCTATTGTGGGACGCGGGTGGCGCTGTGGGTTAAACCACATAGCCTAGGACTTGCCAATCAGAAGGTCGGCGGTTCGAATCCCCACGACGGGGTGAGCTCCCGTTGCTCGGTCCCTGCTCCTGCCAACCTAGCAGTTCAAAAGCATGTTAAAGTGCAAGTAGATAAATAGGTCTACCTCTGCCTCTGGCAGGAAGGTAAACGGCGTTTCTGTGTGCTGCTCTAGTTTGCCAGAAGTGGCTTAGTCATGCTGGCCACATGACCCAGAAGCTGTACGCCGTCTCCCTCGGCCTATAGAGCGAGATGAGCGCCGCAACCCCAGAGTCGGCCACGAATGGACCTAATGGTCCGGGGTCCCTTTACCTTTACCTTATCTCCTGTTGTGGTCTGGAATCTAACCGCACGGACTCTCGTTCTAAGCGAAAGAATTGCATGATTACTATCAGCATATCTCTTCTGCTCAAGGACTGTTATCCCCCAAGATCACCCCCTCATTCACCTTTAGCTTGACTTTTATGGGGTTAGAAAAGCAGGTGGGTCTGCAGAGAAATTCAGTAGATATTCTGTGCAGATACTTGGAAAAACACAGATGAGAGGCACAAATACAAGATGGGTGACACCTGGCTTGAGAGCAGTACATGTGAAAAGGATCTAGGAGTCTTGGTTGACCACAAACTTGACATGAGCCGACAGTGTGATGTGGCAGCTAAAAAAGCCAATGCAATTCTGGGCTGCATCAATAGGAGTATAGCATCTACATCAAGGGAAGTAATAGTGCCACTGTATTCTGCTCTGGTCAGACCTCACCTGGAGTACTGTGTCCAGTTCTGGGCACCACAGTTCAAGAAGGACACTGAGAAACTGGAACGTGTCCAGAGGAGGGCAACCAAAATGGTCAAAGGCCTGGAAACAATGCCTTATGAGGAACGGCTAAGGGAGCTGGGCATGTTTAGCCTGGAGAAGAGGAGGTTAAGGGGGGATATGATAGCCATGTTCAAATATATAAAAGCATGTCACATAGAGGAGGGAGAAAGGTTGTTTTCTGCTGCTCCAGAGAAGCGGACACGGAGCAATGGATCCAAACTACAAGAAAGAAGATTCCACCTAAACCTTAGGAAGAACTTCCTGACAGTAAGAGCTGTTTGACAGTGGAATTTGCTGCCAAGGAGTGTGGTGGAGTCTCCTTCTTTGGAGGTCTTTAAGCAGAGGCTTGACAACCATATGTCAGGAGTGCTCTGATGGTGTTTCCTGCTTGGCAGGGGGTTGGACTCGATGGCCCTTGTGGTCTCTTCCAACTCTATGATTCTATGATTCTATGATCTGCTTTTCAAATGGAGGACCCTTTGCCTGCAATATGCAGCCTGGAGCATATTGCTTATAATGGGGATCCTGCTGCTTTAGTCCTCTTCAGAGCTTAGAGGAAGGGAAGGAGGTGAGGGACATGGTGGGGCACAGCCACCAAAGCACTGAATTAAAAAGATTAGTATTATCATCATTGCAGTATATTGTGTCCCGTGAACAGCTTGTCATAGAACTGCGCTCGGATGTATGGAACACACTGTGTCAATTAATAGCACAATTAAAACAGAGTGCCATTCACATATTCCAAGTTTTCAATCGACAGCCTCTATTCAGAAGTTTTGTTTCATTTTAAAATTGCTCTGTCCCAATGGTTTGAAATTAGGAAGATGCAGGGTATTCTCCATTTTTCAGGTCTTCAGGGTAAAAACTAGGGGGTTTTTTCCATGCAAATTTTTCCAAAGAGGCACTTGTAAAGGTAAACCATTAGGTCCAGTCGTGACTGACTCTGGGGTTGCAGCGCTCATCTCACTTTATTGGCCTAGGGAGCCGGCGTACAGCTTCCGGGTCGTGTGGCCAGCATGACTAAGCCGCTTCTGGCGAACCAGAGCAGCGCACAGAAATGCCGTTTACCTTCCCGCCGGAGTGGTACCTATTTATCTACTTGTGACGTGCTTTTGAACTGCTAGGTTGGCAGGAGCAGGGACCGAGCAACAGGAGCTCACCCCATTGCGGGGATTTGAACCGCCAACCTTCTGATCGGCAAGTCCTAGGCTCTGTGGTTTAACTCACAGCGCCACCTGCATCCCTCAAAGAGGCACTTAGATGGAATGAAAAGATGAATATTCAGACATTCTTGCTTGACACCATGCTTCCTGGCAGCACTTGCTGCTTTGACTCCATTCTTTTCTGGCTGCTTCTTCTTCCTCATTCCCACACAAATAGGAATGGGCAAATCTAGGTGGAAGAAGACTGGAAAAAGTTTAAAGACTATCTACAGAAATATTGTAAAATTAATGAATGTTAGAACAAAGTTGGAATGAAGTTATATGGCTTTAGTAGAAATGTTATAAGGAATTAAGTATAAATAGATTAATAGAGTGTTAAAGGAAAAAATAAGCTTAGAATGTTTTAAGATAATTATAGGATAGAAAACAGAGGAAGATGGAAAGGAATTGCTGAAACAATTAATAGAAGTGGAATACAAAAAGGGAGGTGTGAGGTCATTGAAATAAGTGAATGGAAGATAAGATTTTGAAATTGTTTGATGTGTTTTAAATTGTTTTTGTTTTGTTTTGTTAGTTTAATGTGTTAGTGTTAGGTGTTAGTGTTATGTAGTGTTTTTGTATTGTATTGTATTGTCCATTTTTATTTCTTCTTTGTAGTGTTTAAATTGTTGGAAAAGTAATAAATATTATTTTTTTAAAAAAAAGGAATGGGCAAATCTGTCCATTTCACATTTTTCAATATTAAGCACAATTCTCCACATTTCCACATCTATTCGTGATCTTTATAATATTAAAAAGACCTCATGGAAATTTGTTAGCAATTGAGTGCAAATTTCTTCTGATATACACATTTTTGCAAAGCTTCCCTGCCCCCCAATATCATGCATTTTCCTATGTTCTTGCCACTACTATATATGCAGTTGTATGTACACTTTACCTTAGTATATGTGTTTTTGTAAACATAACTTGACCAGAGAACTGGATTGCGAAACCTGGAGAAGTGTGAATTTTTAAGGATGACTTGTTTCAGTCCACATAGTGTTTGGGAAAGCGCAAATTAGGTAGATTCACTTTTAAAGGGCAATTGAAGTGAGTGCACAAGCAGTTGGAGGCTGGCAAAAGTGCTCAAATATTATCACAGTAAGGAGGCTTACTTACTAGGCAGTGCTGAAAATTTAGTGAAAACCTGACCAGGTTGAGGTGTACTTCTGTTCTGCCACTTATGCTTCAATTCTGGCTTATTTAACCTGCTATTTCCCACTTTGGACATCACAGGAAACTTTGGTCTAAATAAGCCCCAACAGGAGTAGCGAGGCCAGGAAGGGAGGGACATGCAAGCACACAGCTGAATCTTGGGCCAATACACCACGGTTTACTAGCCTGGGATTATTATATCTAACCTGGCCTGTCTGCAGTTTCAGTTCAGCCTTTCTCTGAATGCATGGGAACTGTCCACCAGCTCACATAAAGCTGAGAGAAGTAGAGAGACACCTAAAGCTACCTTCAGTATCAAGCCAGATCCCTTGGTACTGCTGCAACCATCATTCTCATTCCAGAATCTTCACTATTGGCTAAGAAGCTTGAAGTGAAAAAGTCAAATGCCATAGAATGCCAACCATTTGCTAATACGCTTAGCCTAAGCAACATCTATTGATCCTGATTGCCTGGAATTGCACTTCAAAAGGCCTAGGTGACATTTCCAAGGAGATACAAGATATTTTCAAGTCAATTAGAGGCATCAGAGGATTTGCGCAAATGGGTCACGTTCACCTTAAAGGAATGTCAGCAGAGGATAGGAAATGAATTAAGCACCTTTTATATGCTGGGAAACAAATCCCTTAATGGCCCAGAACATCACAAAGGACACCAGGGTCTCCCAAGGCACACTGGAAGTGTTTCTGAGGAAATCACTAAATGCTTCTCCTGCAGGGCTGTTTGTGCTTTAAAGGGAACCATTGCTGAATCAACAGGAATTGATGCACCTTCCCAGCAGACGGGAGCTGTCCATGGTGCTAAAAATTGGGATTGAAGCACAACTCTGTCTGTACACTGGGCAGGCAGAGGTGTTAGAATCATAGAATCATAGAGCTGGAATAGACCACAAGGGTCATCGAGTCCAACCCCCTGCCAAGCAGGAAACACCATCAGAGCACTCCTGACATATGGTTGTCAAGCCTCTGCTTAAAGACCTCCAAAGAAGGAGACTCCACCACACTCCTTGGCAGCAAATTCCACTGTCAAACAGCTCTTACTGTCAGGAAGTTCTTCCTAATGTTTAGGTGGAATCTTCTTTCTTGTAGTTTGGATCCATTGCTCTGTGTCCGCTTCTCTGGAGCAGCAGAAAACAACCTTTCTCCCTCCTCTAGGTGACATCCTTTTATATATTTGAACATGGCTATCATATCACCCCTTAACCTCCTCTTCTCCAGGCTAAACATGCCCAGCTCCCTTAGCCGTTCCTCATAAGGCATCGTTTCCAGGCCTTTGACCATTTTGGTTGCCCTCCTCTGGACACGTTCCAGTTTGTCAGTGTCCTTCTTGAACTGTGGTGCCCAGAACTGGACACAGTACTCCAGGTGAGGCCTGACCAGAGCAGAATACAGTGGCACTATTACTTCCCTTGATCTAGATGCTATACTCCTATTGATGCAGCCCAGAATTGCATTGGCTTTTTTAGCTGCCGCGTCACACTGTTGGCTCATGTCAAGTTTGTGGTCAACCAAGACTCCTAGATCCTTTTCACATGTACTGCTCTCAAGCCAGGTGTTGTTCTCCTTCATCCCAGGTGTGTGGGGTCTCTATTAACTCAGTCACAATAACCAGGCCAAGTGTTGGTTAACCAAAGCACAAAGCAAGCCTTGGGCACCACAATGATTTATAGATTAAGGTGATATCATTGGATCACAACACAGTAGGCATTTGGGAGGGCTGGAACCTTTCACTGATCTCTCAACAGAGTTTACCCCACTTTGAAGGAACACATAGCTACGTTTAGCAGGAGGTGGCAATTTCTCTCTCTCTGTGCACCTACTTGGCTTCAAGCCTTCTTGCTCTCTTGGTTTTGCAGGAGAAAGGGTGGAATGTCTCTGGGGAGTGCAAGGTGGCATGGCCTCAGTTACCCTCTTTGGTGAGCAGAGTGGCTGAGAGACTGAGCTGCAAGTCTGAAGTCCTTGATTTGCATCTTGCTTCTGCCACAAACTCATCAGCATCAGTGAAAGGGTCTGGGGCACAAACAGAATTAGAACCAGTTTTATGTTTACTGACTTATATGAATAAGGTACCTGCACATTTAAGAGAGCTAATACTGTATAAAATAGTTGCCACCGGGCTCCATTATGCAAAATATTGGAGAAAGTCTAAAATTCCAAAAATTGCTGAATGGGAATTGAAGTTCTGTGAGCATGTCATCGTGGCATAATGCCTATATAAGAGATAACAAGGGTTCACAGAAGTATAACAAATGTATACACAATATATACACAATTGGGAATTTTTTATTAATTTTTGGCAAGAACAGGGCTTTTCTGCCGTAGCTCCCTGTTTCTGGAATGTTTGTCTGGTGCCTTCATTATACATCTTTAGGCACTAGGTAAGAACATTCCTCTTCAAACAGGCCTTTGGCTGATTCACTCTCAATCTCAAACCTTTATTGTCATATAGAAAAAATTCTGAAAGGCTCAGTACAATAAAATCACTCAGCAAAATCCGCTTCTAACAAATATAATACTCTTGTATAACATTCACGAATTCTCACTGCATGTTGCAGAAACCCGGCTACTATCTAGCTTTGGCTGATTAATATTTCACGGCCTATTAAATGTGTTGTGGGAGGGGCAGTTTTTGTTTTGCTTTTGATTTCACTATCTATTTTGTGCTTTTATCCTGTATTTTTGTCTTGTGAACCACCCTGAGATCTTCGGATTTATTAATAAATAATAAAAAATAAGAAGAAAAAGTCATCTGCAGTTAAATGGGGTCCTCATGTTTGAAAAGATTGGAACCACAGTAGATTCCATGCTCCCTTTATGTTCAGTTTGCAATGCATTGCTCAACCTTTTTACTGTACCTCTCTCTTCCTTTTACACTTGGAAAGCAGAGAGGAAGGAGGGAGCCTGTAGATTCTTTGTGCTCCTGCTCCCTGGAAACTTGTTAAATGGGCACATAAGTATAATATGCTCATGCAGTGACTTGTCTCGCCCCAAATTAATTCTGTCTCTTGACTGGGGAAGAAATGCAGCTTGCACCCTGCATAAAATGGTTCCCTTATAAGTAATTCACTAAGGGAAAGGAATATTGCATTGGCAGAAAAAACAGGATATAGATCTGGTAAGTAAATAAAGTAGTTACTAAATATCTGACACTTTCTCTCACTTTACAGGCTACCCGGAATTTCACAGCACTCTGGCTTGTTTCATTAAGATGCCTCCTTGATTTCAGAGCTGATGGTTATTCTTGGGTCTGGTCGAGATATGTCATTCATTTTTAATGGTGAAGATCTCATTCATATGAGTGATGAGTAACAAGCCATCTTCTACCAAAGAAGGGGGAAAGATGTTGCGTGTTTATGTTGCTTGAAGGCCTGCAGTGCTGAGCCCTGGGAAGAAGCCCCACCAGAAAAGGGTTGCAATTTGGAGACGATGCACAAGAGAAGTACAACCTGTCAGCATCGCCCTTGAGCCAGTGCCACTAACTGGACTCATCCACTTCAGCCCCGACTGGGCTAGGCGAGCTGGGTAGCACTTCCAGAGACCACCTTCTGCACAGGAACAGGTCAAAGTGCTGTGGACTCACAGCTTAGAGTTGTGAGCACCGGATTCACTCCAACAAGACAGTCATCATACAGCAGAGTCCAGCAGAGTCCAGCAGAGTATATAAACAACTCGGAGAGCAGCTCTGTAGAATATTCTCTTTATTCTATAACTACAACTATTATACAACTATATACAGAGCTAAATAGGTCTAAGCATAACTGAATGCTAAACCGCACTGAGTGCCTGCAGCTGCTCTTAGCAGCAACCTTATCTAAACACACAATCTCTAACACTCAGTCTCTCCGACACACTGACTAACTCACTCACTGACCGACTCTTTGATGTGGTGCTGGAGCAGAATATGTAGAGAGCAGAACACGCCTCCTCCTCTCTGCAGAATCAGCAGACTCCTCAGGAGATTCTTGGATATGGGAGGGGTGAAATCTCCTCACAACCTGCTCCTTAATCCCTTATCCCATGTGTCAGGGGTTCAGGAGCAGAGGCACAGGAGAGGGAGGAAATGGAGAGCGAAGGGGAGGAGTCCGAAGGAAATGTCAGCTATGACAGCGATCCGAGGTCTCTGAGTCTGTCCAGTGAATCAGAGGATTCACAAAAAGGGGCTCCCATGATCAGGGCAAGGGGAGTACCCAGAGGGGACTCAGAGAGCAGCAGCTGGAAATCTGGACCAGCGTCCACCCCAGAGAGCAGAAGGGGGGAGGAGTCCCAGGCATCGGGATCAGGCAGCGCGCTGCCAGCGGGAGAACATGAGGGAGGATTGACCACGCCTCCGTCGGGGAGCGAGGAAACGGTCAAGAGGAAGGTTGAAGGCTGCGCGCGCGCGCCAAGTTCAAATGTACAGGAGGGCGGCACTGTTGGCAGCCCGGATAGGGAGCCAGGTCCTAAAGCCCGACGAAGAGGGAGGGAGGACTCAGGGGGGTCAACGTCTGCATCGGAAGAGTCCAGGAAGGAAGGAACCCCGGGGGGTAGCAGGACCCAGAGGAGAAAGGAGAGAAGGAAGAGGTGGAGTAAGGCTAGAGTCTTAAACTGGTGTACAGGGGGAGGAGATTCAGATGGAGCTTCGCCGGTCTAGACTCCAGACGTAGAGCTGGGACGCTGAGGCTTGGAAATGGAAACTATTCTTCAATAAAGACTTTGATACTTTACTACCGGCTAGCGTTGGTCCTTTGTGAGCTGGGACCAGGAGCCAGCTCTGACAGTAAGCTCCGTCTCTTAAAGTTTTGGCACCAAGAACCTCGCCACGTGAGTCGACGCAGCGAGGGCAGAGGAGGGGTGCTTCCAGAGCTCACAAAACTCAGGCAAGATGACTACGGAAGAGCAACTAGCAGCCCTGCAAGAAGCTGTGACACAACTCAGCACGGAGGTACTTGCATCCAGGAAAAGGGAGGAGGAAATGGTTACCGCCTGCCGGGATCTCCAAGTCAGGTTGGACGTGCTTTCTAAACAGGGGCAACCGGGACCCAAATCAGAGGGCATTGGCTTGGGGAGAAGGGGAGGCAGTCTGGTATCTCATTTCGACGGGAGTTTACAGCAGTACCCCAACTTCAGAGCCGACCTGCTGTTTGCGCTGGATCTGCTAGGAAAAGACTTTAGAGATGAGAGAGAGAAAGTGGGGTTTATCTTGTCCCATTTGCATGGGGAGGCCAAAACGTGGCTGAGGAATTTATGGAGAGATAATGATCCGGCGCTCCAAGATGCGAAGGCTTTCATTAAAGCAATGGATTCGTGTTTTTTATCAAAGATAGACATCGACATTGCCAGAAGAGACATACACGGACTTAAACAAGGCAAAGCCAGTGTGAGGCAGTACCATGCACGCTTTTTTGGCTTAGTTCATGCACTGGGATGGGAGAAGGATTCCGCTCCAGTGAGAGACCTCTTTTGGGAAGGCCTGAATGCAGATGTAAAAGCTGAGATTGCAAGGGGGGAGAGACCACAGAGCACTCAGCAGGTGGTCCAGAGGGCGCTAGAGGTTGGAGTGCGCCTAGAGGAACGTCCTTGGAACAGAGAAGAAGGACGTTGGGGAAGGGCGCCAGCCAGAGCACCTCCCTTCTCTCCCAGAGATGCAGCACGTGCGCAATCCACACCCTCGCAGGGAGGGGGAGAAGAACCGATGGAGATCGGAGGTGCCAGGGCTCAGTCAGCTACCAGAGCCCTAACACCGGGAGCAGTCAAAACGAAGCCTCCTAGAGGGAACAGGAAGTGCTACATCTGCGACAGTGCTCAGCACATGGCGAAAGAGTGTCCCCAGAGGCTCCACAAGCACACTGCAGCCTCGGCAACAGTCACAGAAGCAACTCAACAGAGAACACCGCAACAGTTAAACGACGGAGTCTGGCTGGAGGAAGAGGCACTGGGGTCCAGCCAGACAAGTCAATGAAGCAATCCCCAGCAGTTTTGCAGCCCACAGACCCCCTCCCACCCAAACCAGTGGTGCAGCTTACAGCGTCTCTCCAACTGCCCAATGGACGCACTCTGGAAGTGCCGATCACCATTGACTCCGGCAGCAACGCCGACTTTATAGGACTGGATTTCATTCAGCAGCACAATATACCACTACTACCAGCCACGCTGCCCCTGAAAGTTGTCACGGTGGATGGCAGAGACTTGTTAGGGGGGCAGGTGGTGCAACAAACGCAGCCAATGGTGATGCGGATTGGAAATCACCGGGAAGTCATCAGCTTCAATGTCACCCACCTGTCGGACACGCCTGTAGTCTTGGGCATGAGTTGGCTGCACAGGCACAGCCCAGCATTGGCGTGGTACCAGCGCCAACTGACCTTCGGCTCCTCCTATTGCGCGGAACATTGCATCCTTCCTAGCCCCGAAGAGGGAGGGGAAGACCCGCAGCTACAATTAGGCACGCTGCAAGCAGTGCCACGCAAGTACGCAGCGTTTTTGGAGGTTTTCTGCGAGAAGGAAGCAGACAAGCTGCCTCCCCACAGGCCCTATGACTGCAAGATTGACCTCCTGCCAGGGGCGACGCTGCCAACCGGGAAACTGTATTCCATGTCTGAAGACGAGCTGCAGGAGCTCAGGGAGTTCATAGACCTCAACTTGAAGCGCGGTTTCATCCGGGAGTCGAAGGCAGTGGGGGGCAGTCCGGTATTCTTTGTGAAGAAAAAGGACACGCCCCAAAAGAGGCTTGTAGTGGATTTCAGGCTCTTAGATTCCAAGACCAAGCCCACGGCCTTTCCCATGCCCAAAATAGATGACCTGCTAGCAACGGTGAGGAAGGGACGCGTTTTCACAAAGTTGGATCTGCGAGGGGCGTACAACCTGATTCGCATACGGGAGGGAGACGAGTGGAAGACTGCCATGTTCACGCCCCTGGGCACTTATGAATACAGAGTTATGCCTTTTGGATTACAAAATGGCTCCCACTGTTTTCAAGCCTTCATGCATCACGTCCTGGCGGGTCTCCTCTACAAGAAATGCGTCTGCTTCTTGGACGACATCCTGATATTCTCCGAATCAGAGGAGACCCACGAGAGGGACGTCAAGGAGGTTCTGCAGAGACTGCAGGAGCATCGGCTGTACGCCAAGCTGGAAAAGTGCCAGTTCGACAGGAAGGAGGTGGATTTCCTGGGTTACAAGTTGTCGGACAAGGGGCTCGCCATGGACAGCGCCAAGGTTCGCGCAGTGTTGGACTGGAAGAGCCCGCGCAATCGGAAGGAGGTCCAGCGGTTTGTGGGTTTCGCCAACTTTTACCGCAAGTTAATCAAGGGGTTCGCGATGCAGACAGCGGCCATTACCGACACGCTCAGCTCCAAGAAGAAGAAGTTCATCTGGACAGAGCAAGCGGAGCAGTCCTTCCAGAACCTTAAGCGTCTCTTCTCGTCCGAAGAGCAGCTGCTACATGTGAATCCCGGCAGACCGATGAGAGTTGAAACGGACGCCTCAGACAGAGCCGTGGGCGCAGTACTGTTGCAGCAGGACCCGCATGGGGACTGGAGACCGTGTGCCTTCTACTCTAGGAAGCTCAGCAAGTCAGAGCAGAACTACACCATCTGGGACAGGGAGTTGCTGGCCATTCATGCAGCATTCAAGGCGTGGCGGCACTTCCTCATCGGAGCCAAACACACAGTGCAGGTTCGCACGGACCATAAGAACCTGGAGTACTGGCGCACGGCAAGGTTCCTGAACCAGCGGCACATCAGATGGGCGGAGTTCTTTGCGGATTTCGACTTCAGGATAGAGTACATCCCAGGCGACAACAACATTATGGCAGATGCACTGTCCAGAAAGCCGCAATACCTCGAAGAGGCGGCACCAGCAGCGGCCAAGCACATTTTCGCACCGAAAGCGTGGGCGTGCGCTTCAGCAACCGTGGACCTGGATGCGGTCCGTCGAGCGCTGCAGGAGGACCCCTTCGCACAGGCCAAGATGGAGGAGGTGCACAAGGGCACGGTGAAGGACGACGAGTTCCAAATACGTGATGGATTGCTCATCCGCAGAGGGGCACTCTATGTACCGGGAGACGACCTCCGCGCGAAAGTACTGCAGCAGTTGCACGACGCACCCACCGCCAGGCACTTTGGCAAAGAGAAGACGGCAGAATTAGTTGCCAGAGATTTTTGGTGGCCCAAGATGCGGGGGGAAGTCGCGGAGTACGTCTCGAGGTGCGACACCTGCCAAAGGGCCAAGTCAGTGCACAAACCCCCGGCGGGACTGCTCGAACCGCTGCAGACACCGAGCGAACCGTGGGAGAGGGTGGCCCTGGACTTGGTCACGGATTTACCCAGCTCGAGGGGTAAAACGGCAGTGCTAGTGGTGGTGGACATGTTCACCAAAATGGCCCACTTCATTCCGTGCGCGAAGGTGGCCATGGCGGAACAGACCGCCAAACTGTTCATAGACCACGACTTCAGGGTGCACGGTCTGCCACGGTCGATCTTGTCCGACAGGGGGCGACAGTTCATCTCGAACTTCTGGCAGAAGCTGATGGGTTTCCTGAACGTCAAGATCAACCTAGCGTCGGCGAGACACCCGCAGACCAACGGACAAGCGGAGCGCGTCAACGCCATCATGCAGCAGTACCTGAGATGCTATGCAAATCAGCAGCCAGCAACATGGGTGGACTACCTGCCGCTCGCTGAGTTCGCCTACAACAACACGAAGCACGTGTCCACGGGGGTGACACCGTTCTTCGCCAACAACGGAAGGCATCCCAGAACCTTCCCGGGATTAGAGAGACTGGGGGAGGGGGAGCCACAGGCAGCGGAAGTCTTAGCGTCAGAATTGCAGGAAGTCCACGAACAGCTTAGGAGGCAGTTAGAACTTGCAAAGCATGCATACAAACTGCAGGCTGACAAGCACAGAAGGGTTGGGGAGGACATACAGGTGGGAGACTGGGTGTGGTTAGCGGCCCAAGCAGTGCCGACCAGATCATTAGCGAAGAAGAAGCTCGGGCATAAGCAGCTAGGACCTTACCAAGTTGAGGCACAGATCAATCCAGTGGCCTTCCGGTTGACACTTCCAGAGGGATCCAGAATGCACCCAGTGTTCCATAGGTCAGTGCTCACGCCCTACAAAGCACCTCACCGATTTCAGGCGCAGGGCACGGCACCAGACCAGTATAGGGAGATGCCCCCAAAGAGGGAGTCGCCAAGAGGGGAGCCCATCAACCAGGTCACAGAGATTTTAGACTCAAGATGGGGGGAAGAGGGAGTAGAATATTTTCTCGCCAGTGAAGGTACCCCGGCCAGCGCCAACCGTTGGGTGCCGGACTATGCCCTGGACGAGCCGCTTCTCAAGGAGGAGTTTCATGCCTTGTTCCCACACAGGCCCATGCCAGCCGAGTATTTCGAAGACTGGCTTTTCACACCCACGCTTTCAACCAGCACATTCCAGGGGTTCACCTCGGACGAAGAACCGGCAATGGAAACACGTTCCCCGGAGGGCTCGCCCTCGGGGTTTGCCTCAGACCGCTCGTTTTGGTGGGACGATCAACCAGAGGAGCGGTGGAGCAGGAGGTGGCTGGGGGGTCCTGGGCAGGCAACGGACCCAGAGGTGACAGAGGGAGAGATGGACATGGACGTGCTGGGGGAGGACGTTGGGTTCGAGCACGGTGGCACAGAGATGGAAGCAGAGGAAATCGAGGTCGGCGAGAGCACGGAGGACGAGCCGGATTTATCCGGCTGGATGCACGCCACGGGGGAGGAACTGTATCCGCCATTCACCCCCACAACGACGGAGCACCCAGCACCCACACCTGAGGAAGGGGAGGGGGGAAGGGGGGGCTTCGAGGGGGGGATGGATGTCAGGGGTTCAGGAGCAGAGGCACAGGAGAGGGAGGAAATGGAGAGCGAAGGGGAGGAGTCCGAAGGAAATGTCAGCTATGACAGCGATCCGAGGTCTCTGAGTCTGTCCAGTGAATCAGAGGATTCACAAAAAGGGGCTCCCATGGTCAGGGCAAGGGGAGTACCCAGAGGGGACTCAGAGAGCAGCAGCTGGAAATCTGGACCAGCGTCCACCCCAGAGAGCAGAAGGGGGGAGGAGTCCCAGGCATCGGGATCAGGCAGCGCGCTGCCAGCGGGAGAACATGAGGGAGGATTGACCACGCCTCCGTCGGGGAGCGAGGAAACGGTCAAGAGGAAGGTTGAAGGCTGCGCGCGCGCGCCAAGTTCAAATGTACAGGAGGGCGGCACTGTTGGCAGCCCGGATAGGGAGCCAGGTCCTAAAGCCCGACGAAGAGGGAGGGAGGACTCAGGGGGGTCAACGTCTGCGTCGGAAGAGTCCAGGAAGGAAGGAACCCCGGGGGGTAGCAGGACCCAGAGGAGAAAGGAGAGAAGGAAGAGGTGGAGTAAGGCTAGAGTCTTAAACTGGTGTACAGGGGGAGGAGATTCAGACGGAGCTTCGCCGGTCTAGACTCCAGACGTAGAGCTGGGACGCTGAGGCTTGGAAATGGAAACTATTCTTCAATAAAGACTTTGATACTTTACTACCGGCTAGCGTTGGTCCTTTGTGAGCTGGGACCAGGAGCCAGCTCTGACACCATGTAAGAAAACAAAATGAAGTGCATCTATCTTCCACTTCATCCCAGGGCAGGGCAGAGCTGCAGGTGAGAATTTCTGGTCCTTGCATGCAATATTTCTCACCTGTGGCCCCCAGCTTTGCACACACATGCAGGAGTCCTTGTAGGAGCCCCTGACATCACATCTGCACCAGGCTCCGGCTGTCAAACCTCTGGGTGGCCCTGCAAAGCTGGGCACAGTGGCAGGTGGGGAAGATGCAGCTAAGGCACTCCTCACCCAGGGGCAGCACTGGCTAGAAGGGTGGAATCATGGAATGCTAGGAGCTGGTTTTTGCAGGCACAAGTGAGACCTGCCACAAAAGTTGCATTCTGTGGCCCCTGAGCACACACAGTCTGCATTGGGCTAGAATCATAGAATCATAGAGTTGGAAGAGACCACAAGGGCCATCGAGTCCAACCCCCTGCCAAGCAGGAAACACCACCAGAGCACTCCTGACATATGGTTGTCAAGCCTCTGCTTAAAGACCTCCAAAGAAGGAGACTCCACCACACTCCTTGACAGCAAATTCCACTGTCGAACAGCTCTTACTGTCAGGAAGTTCTTCCTAATGTTTAGGTGGAATCTTCTTTCTTGTAGTTTGGATCCATTGCTCCGTGTCCGCTTCTCTGGAGCAGCAGAAAACAACCTTTCTCCCTCCTCTATGGGCTGTTTTGCAGGAACTCTCCCTCCTTTAGTTATGCCTGACAACAAACCCTAACTATTGGGTTCTCTTGCCTGCCAAACAGCCATGTCATGCTTATGATAATATTTTATTCTCTTGCTAATTATGCTGCTTTAAATGTGCATTTTATATTTGACTTCACTTAGCAATTTTTTATTGTTTTTTATTTCTTGAAATGTTTACAGGGTGTGTTTTTTTGTTAACTTTGTTTGTGTTGAATATGTATTCTGTAGTTGACCTCCTTTGTAATGTTTTATTTTGAAATCTTTAAGATAATATTTTTCTGTTAATTATGTTGCTTTGACTGTATACTCTGACCTTCTTCAGATTGTTTTATTGATGTTTCATTGATGTTTTAATATTCTGTAAACCGCTTTGAGATTTTTCTTAAAAATATAAAACGGTATATAAATTTAATTAATTAATTAACAACAGCAACAACCACCTCTGGATTCTCCCAACCATATTGTGTGTGTATACATCTGCACATCACACCTGAGCAAATAGAAATGGTCATGGTGATGTTAATGATATCGCTGTAAGATGGTTAAGGCAATTGTATCTTGGTCTAGATAGCAGAATCACTTACAGTTTTCTGTTGTGTTGGAAGCAAAATCCCTGCCTGCCCAGGGACACCAGCTCAAGTATAATTAAGACCCTGGATTTTGGAAGGAGTGAATTGACCCAATTTATAACTTATGTTTGAGGTCATCTCTTTCTCTTTCTTTCTTTCTTTCTTTCGTTCTTGCTTGCTTGCTTGCTTGCTTGCTTGCTTGCTTGCTTGTTTGCTGCACATCAGAGCAGAGAGAACCTGAGCACATGTCATCTTTCCTGACTTTGAGACAGACTTCCAAACATCTTTCTAATTTGGCTTTTTGACAAAGGCATTTGCCCACTGATTTGGCATCTAGAATCAGCATTGTAACCCAGAATTTCATGCTGGCACATAGGGCTGCATAGATTAAAGATTAGCGGCAGCTGAGGGCCTGGCTCAGTTCTGCTTTTCATGATCAGCTGAAATTTTCTAAGCAAGCACAGCTTGATTTTGGGGGGTTGAAACATTGGAAGGGATTCTATCCTTTCTTTAGCTTTCTGCCACTGATTCACCTTTTCAAAAAGACTACGAAACAATTTTATGAGTCTGTGAAATGTGGTCACTGTGAGAGTTTGCACCTGTTTTCCATTTTACAACTTCTGCCCATGTGTATGAATGAAAGGTGGTAAGAAGAGGGGATCTAGAATGTAAATCTAAACTGATTCCAGAGACCAAACTAAAACCAAACCAAAAACTAAACACTTGGAAATAATCCCTGTGGAAGTCAGTGTGAATACACCATACCTTTAAAGAGGCAGCGGGAGGCCCCATTAGCTAAAGTGGTGCTTCAGGTTAAAAACAGTTTCTGGTTAAGAACGGACCTCCAGAACGAATTAAGTACTCAACCCGAGGTACCACTGTACTGCTGTCAAGCCAGGTGTACCCCCTCCATCCCCACCAGGCAAGATGGTTGAAAGCCAGACCCATTCTGCTGAATGGAATCACTTGCTCTCCTGCTCATGGTTTCTATGGTTCCTTCATCCAAGCAATTGGTACCTCCTCTACTTCGGATTCTGTCTCCTTGCTTTGCTTCTGCTTCTGTGCTAGTCCGACAGAGAGGGATGGAGAGGAAAAGATCTGCCTTCAGACCCCGAGGAAATCAATAAGGAGTTGTTCTTTCAACTGAAGACGGCAGCTTGTGTTTATAAGCCTGCAGGCTGCTTGTGGAATAAATAATTCTTCTGACGAAAAGCCTGTAGGCAGAGGGTCTAGAATCCCTTTGTGAGTTGAGAAGGAAAGCTTTGACATACATTTCCCTGCAGAGATTCTGCCAATTTCCCATGCAACAAATAGAGAACCAAAGAATAGTGACTGGTGTTTCAGCTCAGAAGGTCTAAGATTTTGGCCATATCTATACCGCCCCCGGACACGGGTGGCGCTGTGGGTAAAAGCCTCAGCGCCTAGGGCTTGCCGATCGAAAGGTCGGCAGTTCGAATCCCCGCGGCGGGGTGCGCTCCCGTTGTTCGGTCCCAGCGCCTGCCAACCTAGCAGTTCGAAAGCACTCCCGGGTGCAAGTAGATAAATAGGGACCGCTTACTAGCGGGAAGGTAAACGGCGTTTCCGTGTGCGGCTCTGGCTCACCAGAGCAGCGATGTCACGCTGGCCACGTGACCCGGAAGTGTCTCTGGACAGCGCTGGCCCCCGGCCTCTTGAGTGAGATGGGCGCACAACCCTAGAGTCTGTCAAGACTGGCCCGTACGGGCATGGGTACCTTTACCTTTATACCGCCCCCATTGTTCAGCCCGGACACTGAGGTCCTCCTTCGAGGGCCTTCCGCTGGTTCCCTCATTGCAAGAAGTGAGGTTACAGGGGAACCAGGCATAGGGCCTTCTCAGTAGTGGTGCCCGCCCTATGGAACACCCTCCCATCAGATGTCAAGGAAATTAACAACTACCTGACTTTTAGAAAACATCTGAAGGCAGCCCTGTTTAGGGAAGTTTTTAATGTTTGATTCTATTTTTAATATTCTGTTAGGAGCCTCCCAGAGTGGCTGGGGAAACCCAGGCAGATGGGCGGGATATAAATAATTGTTGTTGTTGTTGTTGAATTCTTAAAATGGTTTAATAGAATTTTCTTAACCCCTGGAAGCATTAGGAACAGTAATACTGTACAGGGAAGGGTCTGTAAGAAATGATTCTCAGAAGCATCGCCAAAAAACTTCCCAGGATTCTTTGATGGAGACCAGGACAGTTAAACTGGTATAGAAGTTACACAGATACAAGTTTGTAGTGTAAATCAATATTGTGGAGCCAGTGTGGTGTAGTGGTTAAGAGCGGTAGTCTCATAATCTGGGGAACCGGGTTCGATTCCCTGCTCCTCCACATGCAGCTGCTGGGTGACCTTGGGCTAGTCACACTTCTCTGAAGTCTCTCAGCCCCACTCACCTCACAGAGTGTTTGTTGTGGGGGAGGAAGGGAAAGGAGAATGTTAGCCGCTTTGAGACTCCTGAAGGGGAGTGAAAGGCGGGATATCAAATCCAAACTCTTCTTCTTCTTCTTCTTTGAGCTTTAGAAGTCAGTCTGATTGCTGGTTGGGAGGCTTACAAGACCAAAAAAAAATGTTGTTGTTGCTGCTGCTGCTGCTGCTGCTTTCAACACTGTAGCATTTGATTGATGAATTCCTCTATCGATTGCTGTAAAATCATTTTGTAACCCTCTATGGTGAAAAGCAGTCTATAAATATTGGAAATAAATAAATTTCTTGTGGTTATTGTTGGCATCTGTATGTCTTGGGAGACAATAGGAAAGTGTGCCTTTGAGTCAAACCATTGGAGAGTTACAGCACTGCTGTGGCTGTAAAGACAGATAAGGGAAGGACATGTTTTGTTGCAACTGGGACAGATGAAGGCATCCAGTTGTGCTAATGCAGGTTTACCATGCTGTTTCTTCCTTCTGCGCTCCTCCCAGGGGTCATTGCTCCTCTGGTCACTGTTGTGGATACACAACCTGACTGACTGTCTCCAAACATTGGGGTTGTCTGCAAGGGATTCCCACATGGCGGAGTGGATGTTGCCAACCTTCGTGTCGTGTTTGCAGACATCTTTGTAACACAGAGTTGGTCTGCCAGTGGGCCTGGTGCTTGAAGCCAGCTCCCTGTAGAGTACATCACTGGGGATTCGGCAGTCTTCCATTCTGTGAACGTTTCCAAGCCAGCGTGGACGTCACTGAGACAGAAATGTGAACATGCCGGAAATGTGGGCAAGGGAGGAGCACATCTCGGGTTGAGATTCTGCCCTGCCATGCAATGCCCAAAATCTTCCTGATACAGCGCATGTGGAAGGCATTGAGGCATCGCTCCTGGCAGGTGTAAGTTGCCCACATCTCACTAATGTAAAGCAGCTTGCTCATCACTCAAGCCTGGAAGACTCTCATCTTGGTATTGGTTGTAAGTAACAAATTAGGGATGCTCAGAAGCCCCCTTCTTCAGCTTCTGATGCAAACACCTGCCTTCGTTTAGCTGCTGAACTATCCTGCTGGGCATTCAGAAGTTTGTGCATTTGATACCAAGTGAGGACTCCCTCAGTGTGGGAGTGATGCTCCACCTATGCTGAGGCACACCTCACACCCGGCATGCCACAGTGTGCCAAGGAGCCTTCACCCCCGCTCCATGAACATGTGGCCTCTTGGCTAGAAAACAGGGTTTTCCCCCTGACCGTTTGTCCTCTCACAGATTTGGTTACTAGACCTAACGCTTGGCTGGAGCATGACCAGGGACGCAGATGTAATCAAGTATCAGGGAACATTTTGGGGAACCACCTGCTAACACGTGTATTTGCTGATGCTGGAAATGTGCTTAGATGGAGATACGTCATGTTCAGAGTGGTTTCACTACTGTTTCCAATTTTTGACTTCTGTTAATAAAAGGAGCCTCTGCACAGCTAGTCGGCTTCACTACTGTTTCCAATTTTTGACTTCTCTTAATAAAAGGAGCCTCTGCACAGCTAGTCGGCAGCCTGCTTGGAGCATGCTTGCCAACTTGCTCCTGCACAGCTCACCTGCATCCAACCTCCCGTCTCCTCCGTTATTCCTACACCTCAAAATTTCTCACATTCATAATTCTAATACTTTCTAATTTAAAAGGCTTCCGGCTTTCAGGTCCCCCAACCTTTATATCTTATAGAAGAGCAGCTCAAAAAATGTTGGGCTTTCCATAGATCATTATTTGGTTGACTTTCCTAGAATCATAGTATTATTTAGTTGGGAGGAGCCCCGCGAGTCGTCTGGTCCAACCCCTTGCAATGTAGGAATCTCAACTAAAGCGCCCATGACAAATGGTCATCCACCCCCTGCTTAAGAATCTCCAAGGAAGGAGAGTCCACCACCCGCAAAGGAGCCCATTCCGCTGTCCAACAACTCTTACTGTCAGAAAATTCCTCCTGGTGTTTAGTCGGAATCTCCTTTCTTGTAACTTGAGGCCATTGGTACTGGTCCTACCATCCAGAGCTAGAGAAAACAAGCTTGTGCCATCTGTTGGAAACAGGGGTGAAAAGCCAGCTGGCTTGGCCCCAGATGGAGCGTCTCACTTCTCAGTCTTGCCGCTGCAGAGATCCATCAATCATCCTCGTCCAGGTTTAGGGTTAGGGGTAGGGTTAGGGTTGAGGTTGAGGTTGAGGTTAGGGTTAGGGTTAGGGTTAGGGTTAGGGTTAGGGTTAGGGTTAGGGACCTCACCTGTTTGCCAAGAATTTCTTCAAGGTGTCTGTCAACCACCAAAGGCTAATTAAATAAGAGTGAACAAACCTATACCAGCTAATGCTCTGTGTGTGTCTTGTATGTGTCCCATAAGGTTAGAAAACTGAGGCATCACTGCAGAATATTGTAAAGATCTATACCAACCTTCACCAACCATTGTCTGGAGTTACTGTCTGCGGGCCGGATTTAGAAGGCGATTGGGCCGGATCCGTCCCCCGGGCCTTAGTTTGCCTACCCATGATCCACACTAATCACTTGACCAGCAGAAGGAGGGTGACTGATCAGCTGCCTTGGACTCCAGAAGTTTAGCAATGCTTTAGGTATAGGAAGGAGGCAAAACAGTGTTTTGAGCAGCAGGTGTGAAAGAACTCTAGTCTACTTTGCCTACGGTTGCTCAGGTTTCTGAATGCTCTTGTGTGCACATACAGCTTTCACAACTGATCGCTGGACCAGGTTGGCACCTTGACAGTGACAACTGCATATCTAGCTGGCCGTCAGCCAGCTTATCAAGAGAGGAGCAGCAGCATAGCTTGGCTGTCATCCCATGAAGTGTTGGGCAGCCTATCAAGGGTATTTTTTCCCTCTCTTTCTCTCTCCCTCCTGCCACCCGCTGCTGTATAGAAACTAGTCATGGTGACCTGACATGGTGGATCCATTTCTCACTATAGCATCTTGCACTCACAGGCCAGTGACAAGGTTAATGCAACCTGCTCCTAAAGAATGCTGATTTGTTGCTAAGGGGATGAATGCCAGGGAAATAAAAGACAGGAGTGTTCACAGCTCTTAGTCCTGTCCAGTATGATTGCCACAAGAAAGGAAGACATCATTCAGAGCAATAGTTTTAAGAATCAGGGAGGTTTTATACCATGCCTGTGAAAGGAAAGAGGAAGAAATCCAGCACCCAGCTTTGCCTAGATCAGGGGTCTGCAACCTTTAAGACAAAAAGAGCCACTTGGACCCGTTTCCAAAGAAAAAAAAACTCGGAGCCGCAAAACTCGTCATTATAAAAATAACTTTTTTGTCACTTTTTTATTATTTCTTTGTTTGACCCCTCAGAATTACTCCTCCTCATAGAAATAAACGTTAAATTAACAAGTTACCTTTTTGTGTGTGTGTGTTCTTCACTCCCCTTCAAAAGAGTGACCAGCGTACATGCCCCCTTTCAATGCAGTGACCAGCGTATATGCCCCTTACAATGTAGCGGGTGGGCAGGCAGGAAGGTGACGTCGGGACGGTGCGTGACTAACGCACGCACCGCCCCCATGTGACGTCACAGCCAGTACAGCGCCCGCCACAGTGGGGAGTGTTGGGGCACACAATGCGCCTCCTCCACCCCGGAGCAGCGGCAAAGGTGTAAAAGAGCCACATGTGGCTCCAGAGCCGTGGGTTGCAGACCCCTGGCCTAGATGGTAGGATTCCTTGTGTGATTTTTCTCTTTGCAAAAAGCACACACAGAGCGCTCAGCTCTTTTTTACAGAGGCTTTTTGGTTTTTCATGAGGACCAGTACAGAGAGAAGGTGCACATTCAGAAATAAAGTCCACACACACCCATGCAGGGAGAAAACCCACCTTTTTGCACTCCCTGGACCATAGATTCTTTGAAGCCCTAGTCCACAACAGATTCAAAACCGTTTCCCCAGCTCTTAAACCCTTATTCCTAATTGCAGTGACGTGTGAAAACGTCACTGTGAGCAAAAAAGCTAATACAGTGGTATCTACTGGCAGAGGAAGAGGAGTGCGGGGGGAGCACACCACCCCTGGCAGCGCAATCCCGGTGGCCATTGCGGCTGCCCCCCCCCACCCGCAGTGGCCACCACGCGCCCAGGAGATGCGCCACGCCCCTGCGGGCAGCGTGCCACGACCTTGCAGGCAGCATGCCACACCCCCGGGACACACACCAGCCCCGCCCTGCCTGCTCTCTGCCCCCCCGGTGCCGGAGCATGAAGCTCTGCCACTGGTGGTACCTCGGGTTACAAACACTTCGGGTTACAAACGCTTCGGGTTACAAACTCCGCTAACCCGGAAGTAGTTACCTCGGGTTGCGAACTTTATCCCAGGATGAGAACGGAAATCACACGCCAGTGTTGCGGCGGCAGAAGGAGGCACCATTAGCGAAAGCGCACCTCAGGTTAAGAACAGTTTCTGGTTCAGAACGGACCTCCAGAATGAATTAAGTTCATAACCCGAGGTACCACTGTACAGAGACGAAGCAGTGCCTATATAGGAAGCATGACCCTCACTCTTCAATAACTTTCATTTTTTTGCCTTCTGTAATGTCATTACATAATCACATCTGAGTGATAGGATGGCAGCACTGCCACTAGAAATAAAAAGGGACTTTTTTAAAAAAAATGTTACCCAGGCACCAGCCAACTAAGACTGTGAACAGCAAGAAATAGGCATGGAAAAAGTAACAAGCGTCAGAGAGCATGCCATCTGGCATAGGGCTGTTGCTTGGCAGCCATTTCTGATATTAGTTGTTGGATTAACTTGTCACTGGAATAAATGCCATTGAACAAAATTCCCAGCCCTACCTGGAGGCACTGTAAAGTGAACTATTGATTTTTTGCATGGAAAATAAAGGTAAAGGTAAAGGGACCCCTGACCGTTAGGTCCAGTTGCGGACGACTCTGGGGTTGTGGTGCTCATCTTGCTTTACTGGCCAAGGGAACCGACATACAGCTTCCGGGTCACGTGGCCAGCATGACTAAGCCACTTGTGGTGAACCAGAGCAGCGCATGGAAACGCCGTTTACCTTCCCACCGGAGCAGTACCTAGTTATCTACTTGCACTCTGACATGCTTTCAAACTGCTAGGTTGGCAGGAGCTGGGACCGAGCAACGGGACCTCACCCCGTCGCGGGGATTCAAACCGCCGACCTTCTGATCGGCAAGTCCTAGGCTCTCTGGTTTAGACCACAGCACCACCCTGCATGGAAAATAACTGCATGCAAATAATGCCCTTCTTCCTCGGCAGCGACACCTTTAGCTTAGGTATATAGATGCACCACTCACACATTCTCTTTACTCCCCTAAATGAGTCTCACGAAGTGTGTAGATCCCATGAGGACAGGGCTGTCTCCTATTTTCCCCCCAAACAATGCTCTGCTAACTGAGATGCATCAAATGACCAACTTCTTCTCCAGAGAAAACAAATTCCCCTCACACAGAAAACAAGAGGGAGAAGGGTTCTAGTCTACCTTTCTCCATGACTTGCCAGCAGTTTCCTATGTGCATGGATCTATCTATTTCCACTGATGGGTATTCAGTTGGGTGAACTTTCACCATCAGCCTGAAGTTGTAGAGTTCAAGCACAGGTTTATTATCGCCTTAATTTAAACCCCACCAGTCTACTACCCTTAGTAGCACAAGTTTGTCATGAGAGCGCTTGGACTTAAAATTGCCAACCAAAAGCTTTACTTTTCTGGTTTATCATCACAACAGTTATTAACACTGGGCTTCAGTAAGGCAAATAATTTAATTAGACAGTGCCTATATGATATCGAGTGACAGAACAATTTGGCCACAATAAGGAAATTTTGTCCATGGTATGATTATTTTCCACCTAGTCATTTTGGTTTTTTTAAAAAAATAATATTTATTAGGAGTTTAAAAGTTACAGAAAAAAGCACAAGAAAAGAAAGAAAGAAAAAAAGGTAAAAAATACATAAAAAGAGAACAAAAAACGCAATACATCAAAACACAAAGAAAAACAAAAACAATTAAAAACACATCCAATATTTATCCTTATCTTTCATTAACTTATTTCCTCGACCTCCTCACACCTCCCTTTTTTGTATTCCAGTTATTAACTATATCAGCAAATCCTTTCCCTCTTTCACTGCTTTCTGTCATTTAATTATCTTAATTTATTTTAACATTATCTTACCATCAAAACCTTAAAATTTATTTATACTTAACTCCTTATAATGTTTCTACTAAAGTCATGTAATTTCATTCCAGCATTTCCCAACATTCATTAATTTTACAATATTTCTCTAAATAGATTTAAAAAAAAAAAAAAAAAAGATTCCAATCTTCTTCCACCGTCTCTTCTCCCTGGTCTCGGATTCTGTCAGTCCTTTCCATCAGTTGTATGTAGCCCATCAACCTGGTGATCTTCTATACGAGGCTCTTAGCTCTTCTCCATGTCCCTTCTGCAGATCTTCTTCATATTTATGCATACACTTTACTTTATCTTCTGCTGAGCTTGTTCTTAGTTTCCTTCCTTTGGTACCGAGGAGTAGATCCCGGGGGAACTCCATCTTGACAGTTCCTTTATTCCTTCTCGACAGGTCAGCCCATACTACATAGTCAGAACTAAAGTCCAAAAGATGTTCCAAAGTCCCTTCGAGGCTGAAGGCCTCCACAACTCCAATCTCCCCCTGGCCCAGATCCAAATCACAAAGTCCAGAGCATCCCTTCATAAGGGAGTCTGTCCAACTTTCCTTCTCCGATCCAAGCAGGACACCATCTCTCCAAATCTGACTTTCAAAATCAATCACACATGGCATCAGCTTATATCCATCAAATTGTCTCTGTGATTTTGACACTTTGGCACTCTATTTGCAAAATTTAACAATTCCAAAATACAGACGCGCTTTCACTTTCGCATGATTGAATATACTGCCTTCGACTGTACTTGAAGGTTGATTTCAAAAAATTCCGCTGGAAAAACGGTTATGCCTGTGTGGAGATGGCAGTATTGAGTCAGTGGCTCATGTGCTTCTGGCTTGCAATCTTTATAAAGATTTGAGGAATGAGGCTATTACCCCTCTATTATTGTCTGCGCCAGGTCACTCAACCATTGCTAGTGTGTCCTTTCTTCTAGCAAATCAAGATGATCAGGTGACAACAAAACCTGCAAGGTTTTTAGCAGGGGCAATTAGAATAAGATCTATTATTTGATTATTGATGTAAACCTCCAAAACGTATTTTGTATAGTTAAGTTTTTACCTCTATCTTCAGTAGATTTTATTTTATTTTCTTGCTATGGCTAGTGGCTGATGCAAATAATGATTCTTCTCCCTCTTCTCAAAGATAGCCATGATGATATTTGAGCCTCCTTGATTTCCTGGTCCTTTCTCCAGTTTAGCTGACTACTTGGACCAAAGTACAGCCATGTTTGGCACTGCTGGTGGTTGGTTTTTTGTGGGTTTTTAAAAAACCACTTCACAGCTGAAGGTCAGCTTACACAGGCAGGCAGGCGTTCATTGGAAATGTTCGGCGATCTATCTCAGCTAGACTTAATCAATAACCTAATAGATGGTGGACTTCCTGACAAGGAAGAAAAAAGTCAGCAGGAAAGATGTGGATTTGCTGCCTTCCTAGTTACTGTGCTGACCTGCTGCTAATGTCCAACTGGGCATAGTAAACTTCGTTTGTAGATTCCAGCCTTTGTCTTGTCCTCACAGTGTGTCAGGGCTGGTTCTACAGCCTCTGAGCTTGTCCTTCTTACAGTTCACATCGGGCTGAGTCCCATGTTCTCCTCCTAATGAGGGGGAGTGTGTGATTCCCCCACCCCAAAACACAGATCTTTCCTTTAAAATGTAAAAATCCGCCCAGATAAAAGAGAGAAAGCCACACAGAAAATCCAACAGACATTCAGTTAAACAAGAATAAAAAGGACATTCTATACAAGATCTCAAAGTAGCTGTCATATTGCAAAAGAATTTCAGAAATAGACTGGAAAGAGAAATTGCTGAATTGCAACTTATTACCAAACTTAAAGGGACTCGGGTGGCGCTGTGGGTTCAACCACAGAGCCTAGGACTTGCCGATCAGAAGGTCAGCGGTTCGAATCCCTGTGACGGGGTGAGCTCCCGTGGCTCGGTCCCTTCTCCTGCCAACCTAGCAGTTCGAAAGCATGTCAAAGTGCAAGTAGATAAATAGGTACCACTCTGGCGGGAAGGTAAACAGCGTTTCCGTGTGCTGGTTTGGTTCGCCAGAAGCGACTTAGTCATGCTGGCCACATGACCTGGAAAAACTGTCTGCAGACAAACGCCGGCTCCATCGGCCAGTAAAGCAAGATGAGTGCCGCAACCCCATAGTCGGTCATGACTGGACCTAACGGTCAGGGGTCTGAATAGACCTGGTCTGAATAGAGACATTGGATTCTTATCTCATTATACATGATAAAGCTATTTTTAGCCATCTCACCACTTGCTTTTTCCTGTAAGACCAATTGCAGTCATTAACAGTCCTCAACAGGTTTACCACACCTATCAGCCAATCACACATTCCCACCACCCTTCTGAGTAATAGCCCTCCCCACCCTCTCACTATATATAAGGGTCTGGTGACTTCCGTTTCAGTGTATCTGTAGAAGTGTGCATGCACACAAAAGCTCATACCAAGAACAAACTTAGTTGGTCTCTAAGGTGCTGCTGGAAGGAATTTTTTTTTATTTTGTTAAGAATAAAAAAGGCAAGGGAAGCAGAGCCAAATGAGAAAATCCAGGTTAAAAGTTCATTCTGGAAATTGGTATTGCAAGATCTCCTGTGCAGAGGAGGAAAATGGTCTGTTTGATCTTTTTAAAGAATAAAATAAAAAAGTTTTGAGATTGCTTTTTACAGGCATAAGTGCCCATCCCTAGCTGGAGCCTGGCAGCACCCCCTCTCAAAGAATTCAGGTAACCCCCCCCGCCCCAGTCTCTTGAGAGGTTTGCCTTGGAGAGCATGAAGGTGACAACCATCTCCTGCAGTTTCCCCAAAACATTTGGTAATTGGAGATTTAAAGCCAAACAATTCAATTTAGCTTTAATGCCTTCTGGCCACTGAGAGACTTATCCTCCGATGGATTTGCTTAATCCCTTTTTTAAACAGGCCTTTTAAATTAGTGGCTATCACCATGTTCTGTGATAATGAATGTTATAATTATAATTATGCGCTGAGTGAAGAAGTCCTATCCCCACATCCCCTTCCTCTGTGAGCCAGGATTCCAAGGAGATGCTCTCAGGAAAAACAGGGCATCACATCAATTCTATCCTCCCAGGGTTGAAAGTGTGAAACGGCACAAGGGTTGCGTGGAGGAGATCATCCTGTCAAGGGAAAATATTTCCCCAAGCTCCTGATAAGAAATTGTCATCTTGGCCCCATCGGCCCTAGACATTTAAAGCAGTTTCATTTTATTTTTTTAAATATTTTATTAAGGTTTTACATAAGGAAAAAAAAACAGAAAAATACAAAAGTACAAAACACCCCCAAAAAACACACAAAAATAAAAAGAGACAGAAAAACAATTAAAAACAATTCCATTTCATAATATTCCTTGCATTAACTTATTTCCCAGACTTCCCCACACCTCCCTTCACTGTATTCTAGTTCATATATTTAATCAGCAAATCCCTTCCCTCTGTCTTGTCTAATTTTAAACTTGATCTTGGTATCTTGATATATCTTAATCTCCTTAATATCTTAACAAATTAAAGTCTTTTAATTTTACACCTTTTAACCTTTAAATTTTCTATACTCCTTTACCACTTTATTACTAATAACCTTTTGCGTTCAACCCGATGACATACTAACATTCATTTATCTTATAATATTTCTGTAAATAGTCTTTAAATTTCTTCCAATCTTCTTCCACCGTCTCTTCTCCCTGGTCTCTGATTCTGCCGGTCATTTCTGCCAGTTCCATATAGTCCATTTAAAGCAGTTTCATACCACTTTAAACAGCCATGTTTACTCCCCTTTCCATGAATCTCAGAAGCTATGGGTAATCATAGAAGCATAGACTTGTAGTGTTGGAAGGGACCCCAAAGATCATCTATTCCAACCCCCTGCAATGCAGGAATCTCAACTAAAGCATCCATGACAGATGGCCACCCAACCTCTGCTTAAAAACCTCCAGTGAAGGAAGGAGTCCACCTCAGGGACTCCATTCCACTGTGGAACAGCTCTTGGTGTCAGAAAGTTCTTTTATGAGTTTATATTTTAGAAACATTGCTATGAATATGTATACATTAATAAATAGGTAAGGTAGCCTTCCACCACCTGGCACACTCCACATGTGTCCACCAATAGTCCCAGCCAATGCTCAGGGATGATGGGAGTTATAGTCCAAAACATATGGAGGGCACCAGGTTCGGGAGGCCTGGTTTAAGGGCAGAATTTCGTGCACAGGAGTTGTGTAACTGCTTCTTCAAAATGGGGGGAAGATCAGTTTCTTATTTTGTTTTGTTTTGGACAGGCATCAAATGTGAAATCTCAGGAGATGTCCCTTGTTAGAACTTGTCAATTAAGAAATGCCATTGTACATCACCCTTCTATCAAATGCCGCCCAGTTCCAAACACAATTGCATGTCAGCTATCAAACGCCATCAAATATCAACTATTGAAATCAAATATCAGCTGTCAGATGCTGGTATCAACCACCTGGTAGAATATTCAACTGCTCTGAAAATATTTGACATCAAACTTTTGGAAGACAATTTGAGTGAGCAAAGAGGAGTCCTTTTCATATCATTAGCAGAAAAAGGTCTCAGCAAAACCTTTCATTTCTGACTCAGGCCTGGCAAATATATCCCTCTGTAGTCTTGAGGCTAGACTCCTGTAGAAATCCACAGGGCCCTTTTGATGAATGTTCAGAAGCTGCAGCTGCTGCCAAACTCAGCAGGCAGCTTTGCAGCAGGAACCCGTTCCTCAGATCATGCCTGTAGTTTAAGGTTGTCTTTAAGTTAGGAGAGCACCCATATGATAAAGGCACCTTAAGCTGTGGGAGAAATTCAGGGTTGTGCTATGTTGATTGTTCCACAGGTGCAAGCATTTGAGACTCCTTCAGGTAGTGATAAAGCAGGGGATATCCAACCCAAACTCCTCTTCTTCTTTCTTCTTGGCAGGTGGAACGATACCCATGCTCCTCTCACTGTGCACTGTTTTGTGGGTTCTCCCCCCAACCCAGTTTCAGGGGGCTTGGGGCACATGGGGGGAGGAAGCGGGTAAACCGCAAGGTACAAGTGGAGCTCCTTGCTTGGGCTTCTGTTGACGGGACTTGTTAGGTGAATCTCACCCTACGTGTTCAAGAAGTGACACTGCCAAGGACTCTAGGGAACAAGCCACAAACCTCAGACTCTGAGGCTTGGAACCAGCTTAGGGAGCTACCTGGAACTGCCCAGCTTTCTTCAGGTGTGCAACATCAACCCCTGCAGGCAGCATGAAGTCTCTTGATTGACCAGGCCCAGGGGAAATGCAAGGAACGTGTAAAACCTTTATGTCTAATCCTGTAGTTTCAGAGACACACATGCTCAGAACTTCTCTTATTTTATCACATCCCATCTGCTCTTATCATATTATCAGACTGTTGGTGCTGTGGATTGAAATTGTTTTTATTGTACCCCATCTTGGGATCGCTTCACGAGGAAGACTGGGCGACAAGCTATTTATAATTAAATAAATAAGTAAATGCGCACGTAGACTTCGCTGTTCAGCTCTATAGCTTTAAAAGGGGTTGTATTTGCCTCCAGCCATCACAATGGGGGCAAGGGAAACATTTACATAAATAAGTAAACGATGGAAAAATGAAGCTCAGTAACTAAAGGAGGCAGCCACCGTCCTACAGGGATGAACAGCATTTCTTGCTCAATTACAAAGAGGCATTATCTAGTGAGGTAGATTTGCCGCTTCTGGCTGTGGCTTCACACCAAGTGCGGCAGAAATAAGCATCAGATACTTAACTAGGGTGCCTGTCTCCCTGGAGTGCAAGCAAATTACCAATTAGCCGAAGGCTGCTTGGTCAGAGATGGGACTGGTCTCCGCCACAGGGAGCACCTGCTTGCAGGTAATCTAATGCACATGGAGACAAATTCTTTATCCAGACATAATTAGAATGGGAGGGGGGGTGTTTGTTTGGTTTTTTTACAATGTTGCTGCAGTAAATGGGAGAGATAGGCAGAGCTACACATTACACTCAACGCTAAGAGCCCTTTCCACACACATTAGAGGAGGCAGGACTTTACTCTGCTGGCAGCGCACATTGGAAAAGGATGAGAACAGCTGTATGCACTTAGGCCTTCCAAGAGAACGAAATGCCTGCACATGCAAACGCAATACAAGTAGGTGCCCCTTTTCAGATGCCTTACTCAGTGAACATATGGCACAGCCAGGGCCTGTAAGATACCATTTGCATGTGAAGAAATGCATGAAGTGCACTGTAGCTTCTGCATCATATAAGCACCAGATCATGTCCTATTTTGGGATATATGCTATTGAACCAGATGAGGACAGGGCACATTGCAGAGGCTCAGCCCCAGAATCTGAGCCCTAGTACAGTGGTACCTCTGGTTAAGAACTTAATTCGTTCTGGAGGTCCGTACTTAACCTGAAACTGTTCCTAACCTGAAGCACCACTTTAGCTAATGGGGCCTCCGGCTGCAGCCACACTACCGGAGCACGATTTCTGTTCTCATCCTGAAGCAAAGTTCTTAACCCAAGATAATATTTCTGGGTTAGTGGAGTCTGTAACCTGAAGTGTCTGTAACCCGAGGTACCACTGTATATCTGTTGGGAATAAAAAGTGGAGTTTGAGTAACCACAAGCCAACCAGAACCAGAAATTGAGGACCAAGTGTTGTCATTACAGCTGTTAAGCATGGACACAGGGTTAGTCTTTCTCCATTAGAATCATAGAATCATAGAGTTGGAAGAGACCACAAGGGCCATCGAATCCAACCCCCTGCCAAGCAGGAAACATTAAGGGGAGGGCATGCCTGCTCTGTTCTTTGGTCCTGTCTTTTCTTATGTTCTTTTGGCTGTGGCAGCCATTTTGTGTTAAGTCACATTCCCACAGCAGCTATTTTGTGACTGACACCCACCCAGCTTTTTCTCCAAATACCAAATGTGTAAAGGTAAAGGACCCCTGACAGTTAAGTCCAGTCACAAACGACTCTGGGGTTGCGCGCTCATCTCACTTCACTGGCCGAGGGAGCCAGTGTTTGCCCGCAGACAGTTTTTCCGGGTTATGTGGCCAGCATGACTAAGCTGCTTCTGGCAAAACCAGAACAGCGCACGGAAACGCCATTTACCTTCCCGCCAGAACGGTACCTATTTATCTACTTACACTTTGACGTGCTTTCGAACTGCTAGGTTGGCAGGAGCAGGGACCGAGCAACAGGAGCTCACCCCGTCGCGGGGATTCAAACCGGCGACCTTCTGATCAGCAAGCCCAAGAGGCTCACTGGTTTAGACCACAGTGCCACCCGCTAAAGTCCACTGTACACTGATCCAAATGGCTGGCGACCCTTGTTAGCCATTCTAGACCTGAGGCATCTATCTTTCTTTAGATAAAGCATTGCAGGATTTTATTTTAATTTACCGTAGTTTTCGCTCTATAACACGCACCCGACCATAACACGCACATAGTTTTTAGAGGAGGACAATCCGTAGGCATGCCACCCGTAGGCATTCCCTCCATAACACGCACAGACATTTCCCCTTACTTTCTAGGAGGAAAAAAGTGAGTGTTGTGGTGCAAAAAATACGGTATTTTATTTTTGTTCATGACGGAGGAGTTGGAGAAAAACTAATCATTGCTTGGTACTAGAAGCTGTTTGTTTGCTTGCTTGCTTGCTTGCTTGCTTGCTTGTTTTTAAGTCTGATCCTCAGCTTTATTGTTTGGGAGTTTCTCCTCTCTTTCTGCTGTCTCCCCCCCCCCCCACCTAAGAAGGGTCATAGATGCGAACAGCTGGGGGAAACTCTAAGCAAACAAACCGTACCAAGGGAGAATGCTTCCTGGGGCACACAATGCCTTTAGCTCACACATGATTAGCTGAGTGGAATGAAGGTGTAAAATGCAATTACTTCTCTCATACACAGTTCCCCAGTTTTATTTTATTTGAGGAGGGAGCAAGAAGATGCTACAGATGTCAGCCATGATTTACTCCAACACATCATCTGACTCACAGCAGGTATAAATCTCCCATACCCAACACAATCATGTTAAGATTTTAAGTGCTCCTGGTATGTGTGTATGGGGAGCGGGAGAAAGTTTTCAAGTGCACACACCCCTCTCCAGTCCAGATGCACCAGGGTAAGAAAACAGCATTCCTCTCAGTACACTCGAAGCATTACAATTGCTGCTAGAGATGGAATAAAAGAAAGGGAGCAGAATTTGTTTATATCCTCCTTGAAAACAGCAGCAAGATTTTTTCGACTCCATCCACATCCTTCTTTATTGATCTTTGGGCAATTTCAGAGCATCAGCACTATTGTGGCTCAATTTCAACAACATGATTCACTCCATAAAGAAATATAGATATTTCTGGATAAACACTCCAGGCACAAAGATTGTTGGACATTGCTAAATCCGTAGTGGGCAGAGAGTGTGGTGGGAGATTCACCTGAAGCTGGTAGCATTGAGTATGGGAACACGGTAGGTTGTTGTTGTTTAGTCGTTCAGTCATGTCCGACTCTTCGTGACCCCATGGACCAGAGCACGCCAGGCACTCCTGTTTTCCACCGCCACCCGCAGTTTGGTCAGATTCATGTTTGTAGCTTCGAGAACACTGTCTAACCATCTCGTCCTCTGTCGTCCCCTTCTCCTTGTGCCCTCCATCTTTCCCAACATCAGGGTCTTTTCCAGGGAGTCTTTTCTTCTCATGAGGTGGCCAAAGTATTGGAGCCTCAGCTTCAGGTTCTGTCCTTCCAGGGCTGATTTCCTTCAGAATGGAGAGGTTTGATCTTCTTGCAGTCCATGGGACTCTCAAGAGTCTCCTCCAGCACCATAATTCAAAAGCGTCAATTCTTCGGCGATCAGCCTTCTTTATGGTCCAGCTCTCACTTCCATACATCACTACTGGGAAAACCATAGCTTTTACTATACGGACCTTTGTTGGCAAGGTGATGTCTCTACTTTTTAAAATGCTGTCTAGGTTTGCCATTGCTTTCCTCCCAAGAAGCAGGCGTCTCTTAATTTCGTGGCTGCTGTCACCATCTGCAGTGATCATGGAGCCCAAGAAAGTAAAATCTCTCACTGCCTCCATTTCCTCCCCTTCTATTTGCCAGGAGGTGATGGGACCAGTGGCCATGATCTTCGTTTTTTTGATGTTGAGCTTCAGACCATATTTTGCGCTCTCCTCTTTCACCCTCAATAAAAGGTTTCTTAATTCCTCCTCACTTTCTGCCATCAAGGTGAGGACTGTGCAAAACAGGGGTGGATTAGAGACCCTAGAACAGGGATCAGCAAACTTTTTCAGCAGGGGGCCGGTCCACTGTCCCTCAGACCTTGTGGAGGGCCGGACTATATTTTGGGGAGAAAATATCAACAAATAACCCAGAGATGCAATTTAAATAAAAGGACACATTCTACTCATGTAAAAACACACTGATTTCTGGACCGTCTGCAGGCCGGATCTAGAAGGCGATTGGGCCAGATCTGGCCCCCAGGCCTTAGTTTGCCTACCCATGCAGTAGAATGAACTGTGCTCAGAGCCAGGATTCTGGTATTGGGAGCAGCCCTGGAAGAATTAGAGCAAAGCAGCCCTTCTTCTCCCACTTCCTGACCCCTTCCTTTCAACAAACAGGGGATGCAGAGAAAAATGGAAACATGGGAAACTGCCTTTGGTCAGACCATTGGTGCATCTGGCTCAGCAGTGTCTAGGCTGATTGGCCACAAACCACCGCTGGAAGGAAAAGGCCCGAGTGAAGCTGCAAAGTTTAAAAAATTGAACCATAAAGAATACATATCACTCAGGCACCTCTTAATGGTTTGATAGCAAAGAGCAAGAGACAAAACTGCTCCACCATGCCATTCCAGTTATGGAGGTGATGTAAAAATTGGGGTTTGGCTTTTGCTGCACCACTCCCCATGGGGCTCTGAGTCCCCTAAGTCCACGATCAGTCAGAGAAGAATGGATAGAGGCAGGATCCAGTGGAAAGCAAGCAGCTATTTATTTTTCTGTTGCAACAGAGTTCTCTCTCCTCCTTCCGAAGAGGGAGAGACCCTGAACAAAATTGTTTACTTCCCCCACAAAAAGCCCCTAGACCCATTTCTCTGCAATTTGGTGGGCTCAATGAAGCCTGGAGGGGCCCTGTGCCTTTATGTTTTGTCCACAAGGGAAAAGATTACAGCCATTTTTATGATATGATGAGTTTGTGGGCAGGGGCATTAGGATTTAGTAAAAGAATTAATCAAGGTTTGATCAAACTTTGCCAAACACAGAAACCCCCAGATTTAGTTATGCTATCGAGCCAAGCCATCTCAGCCGAGCTAGCTGAATGGTCCATTAGCAAGAGACAAAGGCCCGTGATGGTCCATCCATGGAACCATCAGAGGGCAAAGCTGTGTCAGCCGAAGGGGAGCTTTTCTGGGTGCTAGTGAGCAAAGGCAAAGGCCAGGTTGAGGGTTGCAACTTTGAATGGCATAAGCTGGGGGGAGTTCCTTAGAGCTGGTTAGCAAGAAGGAGAAGGAAAGGCAGAATTGCACATGAGCTGGGGATGACAGAGGGAGGGTGGCTCTTTTTTTCTTTTTACTATCCTTTGAAGCCAGACCCTCATGGGATGTGAATGGTCTGCAATCCCTCCATCTCGGGGCAGGTTGTATATGTGTGTAAATAAAACCATCTACAGTGGTGCCCCGCAAGACGAATGCCTCGCAAGACGGAAAACCCGCTAGACGAAAGGGTTTTCCGTTTTGGAGGTGCTTCGCAGGACGAATTTGCTATGGGCTTGCTTCGCAAGACGAAAATGCCTTGCGATTCCTGGGGGGGTTTTTTCCCTCCTAGCCTTTTTCCCAAGCCCCTAAGCCGCTTAACAGCTGTTCGCTAAGCCGCTTATCAGCTGATCTAAACCGCTAATAGCCTTTTAGCAGCTAATCCGCTAATCCCTTAAGCCTTTAATAGCCGCTAATAGCCACTAAACCGCTAATAGCGCTAATCCGCTAATGGGCTTGCTTCGCAAGACGGAAAAAACCGCAAGACGAAGAGACTCGCGGAACGGATTCTTTTCGTCTTGCGAGGCACCACTGTATCATAAAGACACCAGTCTCTGTGGCACCTTATTCACCAAAGGAAACCCAAAGCCTGAAACCCCTGGAATCTCATGTGTAACAATTGTCTCTGTTACACTGAAAGGGAACCACAGATCTTCAATTTATACATATCAGATTACACCCCAGAACACATATCCAATGGAGAGAGCACAGAGAAACTCCGAAACAGTCTGCTTTAATTTTTATTTTTTTAAATGCAAGATCCAGATACAAGATGAATTCTGAGGCCCATGCAGATGCCAGTGGCAGAGCTAGCCAGTCCATGTCATGCAGGGAACAGGGCTAGTTGACATGGCCCTGCTTAGGCATTGATAGAGGACATGAGCAGCTTCTCCCGTTTACAGCTTGGGGTTTTTCAGCAACTGAATGTTGACCAAGAGCGCAGCTTTAGTGAGAGAAACGAAAGGTCAGTTTGTGTGGAAGAAAAGTGATGTGATAACAGCTGCAATGGGAGGAATGCCCACAGCCATTTGGTCAGTGTGTCTCATGACCTGTCGCTTCATGTGTATATGTTCTCATGCAAGCACAAACATTGGCTATGCCCACCGTTGTCATGTGGCCCTTGGAGGCTTGGCCAACAGCAAATGTAGGCCCCAAGCCAAAAAGGCTAACTACTCCTACTGTAGGCTATTTGGCCACACACTCTACCTTCTGGCAAGCTGGCAGGCAGTTGCATAGCTAGCCGCTTGGGTGCCTGGTGCGGCATGCGCGTCCTACAGCCAGGGGCAGGGTGCGCCTCCCATGGGGGCGGGGGGAGCTGCATGGAGCCTCTCCGCTGCCTGCCCCTCAGCTGTAGGGCGGCTGAGGGAGAGGCGGTGGGCAGATGCAAGCCCCACACTGCCGTTTCAAGCAGCGCTGAGCCTGCAGGCGCCCAAGCCCCCATGTCACTCCTAGGAGAGATGCATAGCTCAGGCACACATGGTAAGTGCCAGCCCCCACAGCGTGGAGCCCAGTGCCAGCTGCACTTTGTTAACGTTTCTTGACTGAACTAAAAAGTTTCATGAGCCCAATTTTTTAAACTCATATTTTTGTCACCCCCCTCAGTGATGACACCCAGGGCGGCCCGCACTCACCACACACCCCTTCCTCCACCACTGCTGCCAGCACATTAGTGAAATTTGGTCCACTCCTACTGCTTTGCTAGTGGGAGTGATAAAAGGAAGGTACTGGGGGGGGGGCATTTTATATCCCACAACACAGATGGCAGCCCGAGTGCTGCAATACTGCCAGAGATTAGTACTGAGTAAGAAATTAACAGGTTTGAAATCACAAATCATGCCTTAACCAACTGGAAAAGATGAATCGAGCAACTTAGTCAAAGCCGAATGAAGCTCATTGCAGTGCTAAAAAGGTATGAATTGGAATTTGTCAAATGTCTTGGATATGAGACGTTCATTTGATAAGCGCTTTTCATGGCTGCCAGATAATGTATTAGGGGGCTGAAATGCTGCATTATTTGAATTCAGATTGTGCAACATAGCTCTCTGTACACAACATATTCTCAGTGAAATGCATTTGTGATTGTTGGAATATTTTGCGTATTCCATCAGGTATTTGGCATTAGGATGCTATAGAGTTTTTGTCCTTCTCTGACTAGCTGAAATCGCCTCCTCATTTCACAGCTCCCTTTAAAGGGAGGCTGGGTGATTTTGGGATGGGTCCATTTCTGGGGTGTAGACAAAGCTTACCAAATATTTTCAATGATCCATGGGGGGGGGTCAGTTTCCCAGAATGCTGTGTTCCAAAGATTCTCTCCCCGCCCCCTACCACAATGCATTTTAGAATGGGACATTTTGGGAATTCTAAAACTGTTGGCCACTAGTGTTGAAGAAACTGAAAAGTGTGTGTCCCTCCCCCAAAAAATGAGAGAGAGGAGGAAGCTTTGCTCCCTTCCTTATTGCTGCCCCCCCCCATATGTGGAATGAACTTTCAGGCTTCCATAAAGCTTGGCCCAGCTCTAGTTGGAAAACTCTTGAAGATCAATTAACATTGAAAAGTAATTATGTCACCAAAGGCCAAAACTGCCTTTTGTCTGGCCTAGGGGGAAAGGCTGTATTGTGTTTTTGTTTTGTTTTTTGAGATTGCGCTTTCTATTGTTGTAAGACACCTTTAGTGTTGCATTTACACCACAAGACTGAGATATAATTGTAGAGACATAAATATCCTTAAGTTTTCTTCTGATAGGAACAGAAGTGAAATACTACACAAGACCACCCTGCTTTCAGGCTGACCAGGCTGCATATACGTAAGTTCGTGGTCTGCTTGAACACGATGCTAAATGCATCAGTGGCAAATCACATCGGCACTTTGTTTTGTTTGTTTAATAGTAAGATCAGGGCAGCAGCCCAAATTTCATTGGGACGTTTCCTCCCCAGGTATGGTGCCGATTAAAATAGTCCCATGCTACACCTGGCAAAGGAGACGCGGGTGGCGCTGTGGGTTAAACCACAGAGCGTAGGACTTGCCGATCAGAAGTTCGGCGGTTCGAATACCCGCGACGGGTTGAGCTCCCATTGCTCGGTCCCAGCTCCTGCCAACCTAGCAGTTCAAAAGCACGTCAAAGTGCAAGTAGATAAATAGGTACCACTCCAGCGGGAAAGTAAACGGCATTTCCGTGCACTGCTCTGGTTTGCCAGAAGCGGCTTAGTCATGCTGGCCACATGACCCGGAAGCTGTACTCCAGCTCCCTTGGCCTATAGAGCCAGATGAGCACGCAGCCCCAGAGTCATCCACGACTGGACCTAATGGTCAGGGGTACCTTTACCTTTACCTTACACCTGGCAATAGAAAAAAAAATCTCCAATTTGTGCAAGTAGAAGAGGCATATTTCCCTATTGTTAATTGCAGTGTAGCAGGGCTGGGGGAGGCATTGGGAACAAGCAGCAGCTATCCAGGGTTCCAGACAAATGTTTCTCTCCTAGCCCTATTTTGAAGTAGGGGGAGAATCAAACCTGGGATCTTCTGTTGGCAAGGCAGGTGCTCTGCCATTATAGTCAAACAGCTTCTCTGAGTTTTGGCAAAAGCTCAGGGATTGCAGAGTTATATTGCTTCCATGGCACATGAGCCTCCCTATGGGCCACTTCAGGGACTACACTTATTTGGGGAATTGCAGGTGGCACTGTGGGTAAAAGCCTCAGCGCCTAGGGCTTGCTGATCGAAAGGTCGGCGGTTCGAATCCCCGCGGCGGGGTGCGCTCCCGTTGCTCGGTCCCAGCGCTTGCCAACCTAGCAGTTCGAAAGCACTCCTGGGTGCAAGTAGATAAACAGGGACCGCTTACTAGCGGGAAGGTAAACGGCGTTTCCGTGTGCGGCTCTGGCTCGCCAGATGCGGCTTTGTCACGCTGGCCACGTGACCCGGAAGTGTCTTCAGACAGCGCTGGCCCCCGGCCTCTTAAGTGAGATGGGCGCACAACCCTAGAGTCTGCCAAGACTGGCCCGTACAGGCAGGGGTACCTTTACCTTTAAACGTCAGCCTTGAAGTCTTGTCTTATATAATCCAGCTAAACTGCGGTTGGTGTGCAGGACTTTGAGAGAGCAAGAACAGGAGTGGAGGCGGAAGTGCAATTTGGAGTAGTTGAAAGCTCACAAAAACATGGGGGTGCTTTTTGACAGCAACAAAAACGAAAACAAAGCTTTAAAAGATGGTTTTAACTCAGTTCTGTGTGGGCCAATTCTCGAAGGTTTATCATAAGGAGGGAGTGATAAGGCACATCAGCGCACACAAGCCAGCATTGTGAGCCAGGAGAGAACATTCAGAAAACTCAAGCTTTTTCCTCAACATTCATCAATTGAGCCCATAAATACAGAGCTGGAGTCTAAACTGAGCTGTAGAGAGTTCACCCATCACTATCTGGAACCTTTTAAATATCACAGATGCTGTATTTATTAGGTAGAACTTCTAAAAGCTTTTTGCTGCATTTGGCTTGGCATGTTAACTTTTGGCAAGACTAGAACAGTTTAGCCCAGTAGAGACATCTTGATGATTAGCAGAAAGAACATAATTTAAGGAGGTTGGTCGGGGTGAGGAGATTCACCCCGATGGGGATTCAGACTCCATGTGATTCTTCTACATGAGCACCTCCACTCCTGACCTGTTGCACATACTGTACAAACTGTGACTATTGAGATAGACAATTAATTACTAACACCGCTCAGCATGCATGTCAGAGGCACACATCCCTTTGCTTAGAAAGAAAGTCGGGTTTGTACGGATAATCTTGATTTTGCTTGCCAGTTTTACAGGGAATGTTAGAGGGCATTTAGAGGGGACGATCAAGAGGAAGAAGGAAAATGTGCTTAAAAACTTTCCCAAGATGAGGGAAACATGCTATTGGGAACCCAGGCTTCCCTTGTGAGGTCGAAGCCCTGTCAAAGCGTTACGATTGACTGTCCTCACAGCAAGTGAGGACTAGTGCAATAAGCTCCACCTCTTGTGTTGCCATCACCACTGTCTTTGAGTTGGAGGCGAAGTCTGAAACAGGGACTGAAGTCTGAGGTCTCTTCTTCTCCCTGAACATTTTAAAGGTAAAGGACCCCTGACAATTAAGTCCAGTCATGAACGACTCTGGGGTTGCGGCACTCATCTCGCTTTACAGGCTGAGGGAGCAGACGTTTGTCCGCAGACAGTTTTTCCAGGTCACGTGGCCAGCATGACTAAGCCGCTTCTGGCGAAACCAGAGCAGCGCACGGAAATGCCGTTTACCTTCTCGCTGGAGAAGGTATTTATCTACTTGCACGGGTGTGCTTTCAAATTGCTAGGTTGGCAGGAGCAGGGACCGAACAACGGGAGCTCACCCTGTCGCGGGGATTCAAACCGCCGACTTTCTGATTGGCAAGCCCAAGGCTCAGTGGTTTATACCACAGCATCACCCGCGTCCCTCTGAACTTTTTATAACCCTGCAAAACTGGGGTTCTACTTACTTAGGCCCTTAAAATATACTGCTTCTTTCATTTTAATCAAATATATCCCAGGAGTAGAACCATAAACACTGATAAGAATCCTGCCCTCTTTGCTGAAACCTCTTCTTCCTCTTTCACTTGAAATTGGAAATAATAGCCATGATCAGCAGGGGCAAAGTGAAGGAACAGGCCAGCCAACAGAAGTGCTATCCTTCAATTTTATTGTGTGCATACAGGCTACAGAGTTAATTTGAGTAACGTACAGTCTTCAGATAATTTGCTATTGACTCAAGAGTGATTTTAGCTATTCAGTCCATTTGCTATTCACTTTACAAGCAGCAGCCAAAGCTATGGCTGTTCCTTTCTGTAACGTAAAGTCCGCTAATAGAAAATTGATAGGCATGTTCTACCAGGGGTAGCCAACCCCTTCAGATGCTCTTGAAATGAGCCCCAGCCATCATGGTCAGGGGTGAACAGGGAGGAGGGAAGCCACCAGTGGGAAGGTCTCAATGTTTCAAGGCTTAGCAGGCCAATTCAGCTTTGCAAATCACAAATGCTACATGCCTGAATCTTTGAAAAAAACAAATACAAAATTCTAATGCTTCAGAACTTACGACAAAGCAATTAGGTAATTAACAATACATATCAAAAGAATAAGTGATCATGTAAGACATGCTAGTAGGGCAAGTATACTTAAAAAAGAAATAAAATGAAATAGCAACGAAGAGAGGTAATTAAACCAATCCACAAGGGAGCAACATTAATCATGGATCCATAAAATCTTGACTGGAGCTTATTCATTCCCTCTATTTCTGATGTCCAGGCTTTGCGTGTCAGTTGCTTATGGGGCCAAAATGGCACCACCGACCCACAAGAGGGACTGGAATAACCCCAAGCATTGCAGAAGTACAAATACTTGTGGTGGGGATTCAAGGCCCCCAAACAGACCAAGAAGGACTGTGTGCATAGTGGCCAGATACCGGACTGGGGTGCTGAATGGGAAACTGGGGGAGCAGGAATGGAATCGTGTGGCTGCAATCCTCCACGCTGCAGCATTTTGTTGCAGGGTCCACTTATCTAAGTAATCAATGATCCCCAGGCTTATATTATTTCTTTATATCCATGGCTAAAAACTGTTTGGTTAACCAAAGTTGGTTGTGTATTTAATTTGCATCTGATGTATTCATGTATAAAAACATGCACTAGCTTGCTTAAACACACATGTGTCAGTCATCGGGAGACATAAAAAGCCACTAGCCTTCTGAAAACTTCCTTGCCTAGCTGCTGATAGCACCCTTACAAGCCACAAGTAGCCAGGAGAGTAGCTGTTTACAAGCCTAGTTTTGCCCAAGTGTAGTGGTACATTGGGAAGCGGGTGGCGCTGTGGTCTAAACCACTGAACCTCTTGGGCTTGCCGATCAGAAGGTCGGCGGTTCAAATCCCCGCGATGGGGTGAGCTCCCATTGCTCGGTCCCAGCTCCTGCCAACCTAGCAGTTCGAAAGCACATCAAGTGCAAGTAGATAAATAGGTACCGCTCTGGCGGGAAGGTAAACAGCATTTCCGTGCACTGCTCTGGTTCGCCAGAAGCGGCTTAGTCATGCTGGCCACATGACCCAGAAAACTGTCTGCGGACAAACACCGGCTCCCTCGGCCTGTAAAGCGAGATGAGCACTGCAACCCCAGAGTTGTCTGCGACTAAACTGTCAGAGGTCCTTTACCTTTTTAGTGGCACATTACAAGACAGGGAAGGGGCTGACTGCAGGCAAACTTGGAAGAAAACATTGGGACAGAAGGCCCCTAGTTTGGGAATGTAAGACAAACACAGACACACACACACACACTTGTTTTGACTACCACCCCATTATTTAGCTGATGTCATAAACCGATGCGCAGAAGGACCACCGTTCCAAAAACATAGCGGAGGTCGGGCAAAGGCTGCTTAAGCAACAGGGGAAAAGAGCCAGGATTTTCTTGCAGGAGGAAGAGTAGTGTGCTGTGATGACCCTGGAAGGGATTTGCTTAAGAGGTTGATATTGAGGTGGGATTGAGTAAGAAGAATCAATAACCCTAAGTAGTTACTCCTGAGCACAACTGTGCTGTGGAGGGAGGGGGGTTGACAGCAGTGACGGAGCTTCATGCTCCGGCGGGGGGGGGGGAGAGCAGGCGGGGGGCTGGCGCACATCCTGGGGGCGTGATGCACTGCCCACAGGGGCGTGGACTGCACACAGGGGTGTGACGCGCATCCTGGGGGCGTGGCACACTGCCTGCAGGGGCGTGGCGGCCAGCACAGGTGGGGGGGGCAACTGTGATTACACCCTACCAGGATCGTGCTGCCGGAGCGGTGCACTCCCCCCAGACCCCTCTTCCTCTGCCAGTGGTTGGCAGCAGCAGGGCTATCACTCCTTGATGGTGGCAAGGCCTAGATGAGGGGCAGGTAACTATTCCAAGCACTCTCCTCCAGCCTTCACTAGAGCTCCCACCTGAAGGCGCACCTGTGGATCCGTGCAGGGTGAAAAAGAAGTCATGATTACAAATCAGGACAGATCTTACTGCCTGGAAGTGCCCTGCCTGTGGACTATATGGAATTGGCAGAGATGACTGGCAGAATCAGAGACCAGGAAGAAGAGACAGTGAAGGAAGATTGGAGGAAGTTCAAAGACTATCTACAGAAACACTATAAGATAATGAATGTTTGATGACACCAGATTGAATGTAAAAGGTTTTTAGTAAAAAGTTTAAAGATTAAAAAAGACCTAATATTTTAGGATATAAGGAAATACAGTTATATTAAGATATTAAAATTATGACAAAATCATATCAAGACAGAGGGAAGGAATTTGCTGATAGAATATATGATCTGGAATACAGGGAAGGGAGGTCTGGGGAGGTCACAGAAATAAGTTAATGCCAAGAATATAATGAGGATAAAAATTGCTTTTTTATTATTATTATTTTTCTCTGTTTTGTGTTTGTGTGTTATTGTATTTTTCTATTTTTGTTGTGCTGTGGTTTATTTTTTCTTACTTTTGTCGCTTTATTCTTATTGTGAAACTTAATAAAAAATGATTTTTTTTAAAAAAAGGAAGTGCCCTGCCTGCTGCCCTGAGCAAAGGAGAAGCCCTTTCCCAGAGAGAGGATGTCATCTGCCACGAGGTTGGTGCTCAGCAGCAGTTTCTGATATTTTGAATTACTTTGTTGAATTAATTTAATCATTAGCTGAATTGGTTGTGGTTTGCTTTTATTTACTCTCCCCCCCCCCAAAAAAAAATTATTAGTTTTCTCTTATAACACAAAGACAAAAACACAAAAGAAAAACATTACGTTTGACACAACATAAAAACTTAACAACAATAAAAACACACAAAATAAAAGAATTTTTTCTTCTTCTTATTCCCTGGTGTATTTACATTGCTAAAAGACTTCCTCGACACCCTCCAATCTGGATTTCATCCTATTACATATTTAGCAGTTCCCAATTTCATATTTATAACATCAGTATCTTCTTTCATTACAAACTTCTTAACCTTCCTTCCAATTTTCATCCATGATAATCTTTCTTAGTAATCTTTTTCTATCCCTTGGCTTAATCTGTTACTTCTAGGGATTTCCTAATTATCTTATATTACAGTATCTCACTAAATATTCTTTAAATTTCTTCCAGTCTTCTTGTGTTTCCTCCTCTTTCTGGTCGCAGATTCTTCCAGTCAGGTCAGCCAGCTCCGAAAAGGCCTATCATCTTCATCGCCATTCTTCTATTGTCGGTATTTCTTGCAATTTCCAATTTTTGACTAATAAAAGTCTTGCTGCTGTAATGGCATACAAAAACAGTCTAACATCCTTCTTGGGCAATTCCGGTCCTGTTATTCCAAGTAGAAAGGCTTCTGGTTTCTTAATAAATGTATTTTTTCAACATTTTTTTTTAATTCATTACAAATCTTTTACCAGAAGTCTTTCACCTTGGGACACGTCCACCACATATGAAAAACGTGCCTTCTTTCTCTTTACATTTCCAACATAAATGATCATTGGTGTGGTAGATTTTTGCTAGTTTCACCGGGGTTAGGTACCATCTATACATCATTTTCATAATATTTTCTTTTAATACAGTACATACTGTGAACTTAACCCCTTTCTTCCATAACCTCTCCCAATCTTCCATCATTATATTGTGACCCACATCTTTTCCCAATCAATCATAACAGATTTAACTTGTTCATCCTTTGTATGCCATTCCAACAATAAATTATACATTTTAGAGAGATTTTTAACATTTGTATCTATCAATTCCGTTTCCAATTTGGATTTTTCAGTTGCAAAACCATTTTTCTTATCAAGTTTATACAATTCATTAATCTGATGATATTGTAGCGATGCCCCCAGTTTATCTTTAATTTGATCAAATGGTCTCAGTTAAACCCTTTATGTGCCAATATCTTATCATACCATAGATATGCATGCCAAGCGAATACATTGTCGAAACCCTCCAAGTCTAACACATCCGCATTCTCAAGTTGTATCCAATCCTTAATCCAGCAGAAGGTTGCAGCTTCAAAGTAAATCTTTAAGTCTGGCAGGGAGAATCCCCCTCTTTCTTTTGAATCCGTTAACAATTTATATATATTTCTGGGGGTTTTCCCCTTGCCAGATAAATTTAGATAGCATCTTCTGCCATTCCTTAAAACATCTTACATTGTCAATGATAGGTAATGCTTGGAATAAAAACAACATTTTTGACAATACATTCATCTTTATCACCGATATTCGGCCTATTATAGACAGTTTTAAATTAGACCAAATCTGCAAATCTCTCTTAATTTCATTCCATAATTTCTCATAATTGTCTTTATAAAGATTCAAATTTTTCCCAGGTAAGTTCACACCCAGATATTTTACTTTTTTAACAAACACAAGGCCTGTTTTGTCCGGAGGATTTTCCTCTCCTCGTTATCTAAATTTTTTTCCAACACCTTGGTTTTGCTTTTATTTAAAACCCGCTACTTGTCCAAACTCCCGTATCAGACCCAGTGCTTTTATTTACATGCTATTGTGTTTCTTAGTACAGTGATTGCGATGTTTGTTGTTTTGTTAATGATACTGTGATTATCGAGAGCCGCTTTGAGCTCAACATTTTTGGTTGGAAAAGCGGAATATAAATATCAAATCAAACCTCTAGTGGCAAGCAGATCCCACCCTCCTTTGAATAGAGGCAGAGAGGAAAGGCAATCTCCAGGTTGCCACGCATTACGAGAGTAATGCGTGTGGCAGTCACACAGGGTCCCCTGACCTTTCACCGTCTATTGATCCCTGTGCCACCACTTTATTTCTCGCTGCCACCACCCAGGCCCTACCTGGTACAATACTGAGTCCAGTCAGGGTTAAATTGGAACATAAACTTTTGTTTATTTATTGCAGTTTAACAAACATGTGGTTTCATAAACGGTATCGGTCCATTACAATCATAGGGTGCCTATCCAGACCTATAACTTCCGCTACCTGCTCTCACTCACTAAACCACCTCTCAGATACAGTGGTGCCCCGCAAGACGAATGCCTTGCAAGACGGAAAACCCGCTAGATGAAAGGGTTTTCCGTTTTGGAGGTGCTTCGCAAAACGAATTTGCTATGGGCTTGCTTCGCAAGACGAATGTGCTGGTCCCGGGGGTAAGGTACCTTGGGTGTAGCAAAGTCCACACGAAGAGGGGCAAGGTCCGAGGCAGAGTGCCGGGCGGTGAACAGGAACGCTGGAACAGGAGGCTGTGCAGGGAACAGGTACACCGGATGGTCGGGAACAGGAGGCCGAGCAGGGAACAGGAGTACCGGATAGTCAGGAACAGGAGGCCGAGCAGGGATCAAGAACGCAGGAAGGTCCGAAGCCAACAACGACGTTGCTCCCGCAACCTGGGGCCGGGCTGACTGGGCTTTTATCCTCTTCTAAGGCCAGGGGCGGTCCCGGCCCCCAGGAGCCCCGCCTCCTCTGGCCTTAAGGCGAGCACTCCTCCTGGGGGCAACCAGTTCCCTTCGCCTCTCTGCTCTAAACCTCTGCAGATCAGGAGAGGCCGAAGGGTTACTGGGCCCCGGAGGAGGCTCACCTGTGGCCACTGAGTCGTCAAGCCTCCCTGGGGCCAGAAGGGCTTCACCTGGGGCCAGCTCCTGATGCACTGCCACAGGTGCAGGCTCTTCAGCATCTAGGCCTGGCCCCAGTTCAGCCGGCCCTGGAGGCGGGGACTCCTGTGCAGGCCGGGATTCCTCTGTTTCATCCTCCGAATCGGAATCCCAGGCCATCACACCATCCCCCCTCCCAGGCCCCCCCCTCAACCGAGGGTCCGGACCCGGCTTGCCGGGGTACGTCGCATGGAACTCTCGGAGGCAGGCAGGTGCGTGGACGTTGGCCGCTGGTTCCCAGGAACGGTCCTCCGGTCCGTACCCCTTCCAGTCAATGAGATACTGCAGCTTCCCCCTGCGGTATCGGGAGTCCAGGATGCGTTCCACCTCGTACTCAGGCTCTCCCCGAACCAACACTGGCTGCGGTCGGGGACGGTTCGGGTGGAACTCGTCGGGTGGGGCCACCGGACTCAAAAGGGACCTGTGGAAGACCGGGTGAACCTTCAGGGTTGCGGGTAACCGGAGACGAAATGCCACAGGAGAGACTTGGTCTACGATAGGGAACGGGCCGGTGAAGCGGGCGTCCAACTTCCGCGAAGGTCGAGAGGGGTGGAGGTGGCGAGTGGAGAGCCAAACCAGGTCACCGACGCGAAGTTCCGGCCCCACCTGGCGGTGGCGGTCGGCCTGGGCCTTGTACGCTTCCTTGGCCTGGTGCAGTTGCTCCACCAAAAGCTGTTGCTGGGACTGGAGCTCTTGAAGCCACTCCGTCACCGCCGGGACTGCGGATGTCGGCAGCACCTCTGGAAACAGCCGTGGATGATAACCATAACTGGCCTGGAACGGGGTCTGCTGGGTGGACGCATTCACCGCGTTATTGTAGGCGAACTCCGCCAATGCCAGGTGGTCGACCCAGTCATCCTGCTGGTAGCTGCAGTAACACCGGAGGTACTGCTCCAGCACCGCGTTCGCCCGTTCCGTCTGGCCATCGGTCTGTGGGTGGTAGGCTGACGAGAGGCAGACCTCCGTCCCGAGGGTCCGGTGTAGTGCTTGCCAGAACCGGGATGTGAACTGAACGCCCCGGTCGGACACCACGCGCTCAGGTAGGCCATGCAGGCGGAAGACATGCTGAAGGTACAGCTGAGCAGTTTCCTTGGCTGTGGGTACAGATGGACAGGGAGCGCAGTGCACCATCTTGGTGAAATGGTCGGAGAAAACCAGAAGGCAGGTACAGCCACGAGACGAGGGTAAGTCCACTACAAAGTCCAACGAAACCGTGTGCCAAGGGTGCGGTGGAACTGGCAATGGCTGAAGTAGGCCGGGGGGTCGCCCGGTAGGTCCCTTGGCGCGCCGGCAGACATCACAACCAGCAACGTAGCGAGCCACGTCAGCCTTCAGGCGGGGCCACCAAAACTCTCGACTGACCAGATGGGTGGTCCGATACCGTCCAAAGTGCCCCGCTGCTGGGGCATCATGGGCCATCCGGAGAACCTCCAGCCGTAGTGGCCCTGGCGGGATGTACAAACGACCGTGGTGCAGCAGAAGGCCCTGATGCAGGACCAGCCCCGGATACTGTGGGCTGGACCCTTCAGCCAGCTCCCGGAGTCGTTCCTGGGCCCAAGCGTCGACCCGCTGCTGTTCCCGCACCCGAACCTGCAGTGGCTGCGCCTCCTGGGTGGCCAGGAATGCAGCCGGAGGTAGGATCGTGGTGGGTTCTGCTTGCTGTACCGTGTCTGCGTTGTCGTCAGGTTTCCGGGACAGGGCATCCGCCTTCTGATTCTGAGAGCTAGGGATGTAGCGGATCCGGAACTGGAACCGGGAAAAGAACAACGCCCACCGGATCTGTCTTTGGTTCAGCTTGCGGGTGGTCTGGAGGTACTCCAGGTTCCGGTGGTCGGTTCTCACCTCCACCGGATGTCGTGCCCCCTCAAGATGGTGGCGCCAGACCTCAAAGGCTACCTTGATGGCCAGTAGTTCCCGCTCCCACACAGTATAGTTACGCTCCGCTGGTAGGAGCTGGCGGGAATAGAAGGCACAGGGTAAGAGTGGCGCTTCAGGACCAATCTGTTGAGACAAGACGGCACCGAGAGCCGTACTGGAAGCGTCGGTCTCCACCACAAAGGGTCGAGAGGGGTCAGGATGTTGTAAGATTGGTGCCCTCTGGAAACAGGCCTTCAACCCCTGAAACGCCTCCTCTGCCTCCTTGTCCCAGGAAAACGGCGTCTTTGGGCGCAGTAGCCGGGTCAACGGGGTGGTGCGATGAGCATAATCAGCGATGAAGGTCCGGTAGTAATTGGCGAACCCCAGGAAACGCTGTAGGTCCTTGCGGTTCCGGGGTGCCGCCCATTCTTGAACCGCTGTCACCTTCCCCGGGTCCATTTGCACCCCATCTGGAGAGAGCCGGTGACCAAGGAAGTCCACAGTCCGCTGATGGAACTCGCACTTGCTGAGCTTTGCGTACAAACGGTGCTCACGCAAGCGCTGCAGCACGGTCCGGACATGCCCCTCATGACGAGCCGGGTCACGGGAGTAAATCAGTATGTCATCCAAATACACCACCACGTACTTGTCTAACAGGTCCTGAAACACGTGGTTGATGTAGCGTTGAAACACCGCAGGCGCGTTGCACAAACCGAAAGGCATAACCAAATATTCGAACTGCCCATACCGGGTCCCAAACGCTGTCTTCCACTCATCCCCGGCTCGGATCCGAATCAAGTTGTAGGCCCCCCGGAGGTCCAGCTTGGTGAACACCTGTGCCCCTTGCACCCGCTCCAGCAGCTCCGAGATAAGGGGCAAGGGGTACCGGTCTGGGACGGTAATTTTGTTCAGGGCTCGGTAATCATGGCAAGGGCGGAGTTCCCCACATTTCTTCTTAACAAAAAGCACCGGCGCCGCGGTGGGCGAGGTGGAAGGCCTAATGAACCCACGCTCCAGGTTCTTGCGCAAGAAGTCCTGCAAAGCCTCGCGCTCTGGCTCTGTTAGGGAATATAAGCGACTCACTGGTAAAGGCGCTCCGGGTTGGAGGTCTATGCCGCAGTCAAAAGGCCGATGCGGCGGCAGCTGGTCTGCCCCCCGTTCCTCGAACACGTCCTGGTAGTCCTGGTACACGGCTGGGAGCGTGGGTGCTGCCTCCTCTGAGGGCGCGGCCGCCAGCGTTCCGGATTGAGCATGGGAACATGGGTCTGGGAAGTGCACGGTCCGTTTGACCCAGTCAATCTGAACGTTGTGGGCCTCCAGCCAGTCCATCCCGAGCACCAGGGGGAAGCGGGGCATAGAGGCAATGTCCAAAGTTCGCAACTCCCGGTGCTGCTGGAGACACAGGACCAGAGGCTGGGTCTCCTGAGTAACGGCACCTGAACGCAGAAGTCGTCCGTCAATCGCTTCCACCTGGACCGGTACTGGCTTGTTCCGAAGTGGCACCTGATGATGGGCGGCAAAAGCAGCGTCCATATAGGAGCGGGTTGCCCCTGAATCTACCAAAGCATGGGTGAGGATCCAGGGCCCACCTGGAGGGTATAAACGTACCGAAACCATAAGATGTTGCAAGTCCATTGGTGCGGGCCCATTCTGTACGGTTTGGGACCCCCGGTAGCTAGGGCCATCAGCTACTGGGGTTGGCGGTTTCCCTGCGGCTGGCGTTTCTCAGGGCAGGACCGAGCGAAGTGTCCACTTCCGCCACAGTAAAGACAGAGATTTCCATCCCGACGCCGCGCCTTCTCTGCGGGGGAAAGGCGTGGCCGCACTGCCCCGAGCTGCATAGGCTCCTCCGTTAAATCAGTTGTGACCGTGGGGCTGCCGGAAAAAGCTGGTGCCGTGAACTGGAAGTGTCGGCGACCCCGGGCCTGACGACGATCCTCCAACCGGTCGCCTATTTGTAGACTCCGTTGAATGAGAGTGTCCAGCGTGGTGGGGCGTTCCATTGTGGCCAACTGGTCCAGTACCTCGTCCGAAAGCCCTTCGAGATACTGGTCCCGCAGTGCCGAGTCATTCCAGGTCAAGTCCTGTGCCAACAGCCGGAACTCCGTGGTATATGTGGCCACCGTGGACTTGCCCTGTTTCAAATGCCGAATCGCCCGGTTGGCTTGACTCTCTTTCTGGGGGTTGCCGAACGCGGCCTCCAAACGATTGCAAAACCCCGTATAGTCTGCCAGCAAGGGGGAGTCTTGCCTGAGTAGCGGCAACGCCCACTTGGCCGCCTGGTCCTTTAACAAGCTAATCAAAAAGTGCACCTTGGTACGGTCGTCAGGAAAGTTCCGGGCTCGCCCCTGAATATACAGTTTGGCCTGGGCCAGGAACATGGGAAAGCTGGCCGGGGCTCCATCAAATTTCTCAGGCAAAGCCACTGGGTACTTGCCCGGAGCCGGGGCGTCGGCCCCAGAAGCCGGTAGGGCTTCCAAGCGTTGCTGAAGTGCCTCAACCGCGTCACTGAGCTGCTGCACGGTGTGAGACAAGGCCTGGTTCTCCTGGGCCAAAGCCACCAGTGCAGCCGCCTGTTCAGCCATGGCCTCTGGCTCTTCCCGAACGCACCCCGACGAAGGGGGAGTGCGGGAGGTGGCGGGAGCAAACTGTGCTGGTCCCGGGGGTAAGGTACCTTGGGTGTAGCAAAGTCCACACGAAGAGGGGCAAGGTCCGAGGCAGAGTGCCGGGCGGTGAACAGGAACGCTGGAACAGGAGGCTGTGCAGGGAACAGGTACACCGGATGGTCGGGAACAGGAGGCCGAGCAGGGAACAGGAGTACCGGATAGTCAGGAACAGGAGGCCGAGCAGGGATCAAGAACGCAGGAAGGTCCGAAGCCAACAACGACGTTGCTCCCGCAACCTGGGGCCGGGCTGACTGGGCTTTTATCCTCTTCTAAGGCCAGGGGCGGTCCCGGCCCCCAGGAGCCCCGCCTCCTCTGGCCTTAAGGCGAGCACTCCTCCTGGGGGCAACCAGTTCCCTTCGCCTCTCTGCTCTAAACCTCTGCAGATCAGGAGAGGCCGAAGGGTTACTGGGCCCCGGAGGAGGCTCACCTGTGGCCACTGAGTCGTCAAGCCTCCCTGGGGCCAGAAGGGCTTCACCTGGGGCCAGCTCCTGATGCACTGCCACAGGTGCAGGCTCTTCAGCATCTAGGCCTGGCCCCAGTTCAGCCGGCCCTGGAGGCGGGGACTCCTGTGCAGGCCGGGATTCCTCTGTTTCATCCTCCGAATCGGAATCCCAGGCCATCACACCGAAAATGTCTTGCGAGTTCCTGCAATTATTTTTCGCTCCCCACCCCCTTTTTCTAAGGCACTAAACTGCTAATAGCCTTTTAGCAGCTAATCCGCTAATCCCTTAAGCCTTTAATAGCCGCTAATAGCCGCTAAACCACTAATAGCGCTAATCCGCTAATCCGCTAATGGGGTTGCTTCGCAAGATGAAAAAACCGCTAGACGAAGAGACTCGCGGAACGGATTCTTTTCGTCTTGTGAGGCACCACTGTATTTACTTGTCTTCCTAGCCCTTAACTGTTCCTGACTCAGCTTATTTAGCTACACTAACTCAACCTACCCCCAAACTCTATCCCAATTCACTCCCACTCCAACCAACCACTCAACTCCCAACGAACTCCCCAAACCCTCCCAGAGCTGGTTTTATACTCCCTCTGACTCCACCCCCCTGGGTCCTGATTGGGTAACCTGTTTAACTATTTCACCTCCAGCACTCTCATATCTTAACGTCACATAGGCACTGGGAAGTGGTCCTGTTAAAATGATGAGACAGAAGTGAGTGGATGGAACACAAGGAGATATCAGTAGTAGCAGAGAAAGCAAGAACAGGAAAAAGGACAAGGCAGTACATATATGCAGTACAAGCAAAACGCTGCCGGCTTCCAAAATGACATTTCAACCAACTTTCATCAATCAGTTTATAGCACTGACAAAACGTTACGGGACGTTCCAGCAAAATATGCAATTCACTTTTACCACTGCATAAAAGGAGGGGCGGGGATACAGCTGGCACTCAGCAGAAACTACTCATATCTGTCGGAAATTTGTTATCCCTTCTTGCAGAAATCTTCACATTTCCATTGCCTTCACTTGTTCTCTGAGAAAAGCATCACTAAGCCAACTGTATTTGGCTATGAGGCCTTGTGACACCATGACTGGGTGGGGTCAGACATGTGAAAGAAGGAATGATAAGCAGCAATAGTAATGAACAAGACAAAAAAGGGCATATATATGTGCACAGGTGTTTTGCAGGGGGGAAACCAGTCTGCCAAAATTGCTAGTTTTTACCTAAAAATGGAAAGTAAAGAATATTCAGCATAGCTCTGCATACACCCAAGGCTGGTGGGATGAGGAGGCAGATGTCAACAAGGGGAAATATTAGGGGCAGAAGAAAGGACCCCCCAAATAAATGGAAATAGTACAGAAACTCTCTTGTAGACATGGAAGTGTTATTTGCCTTCTATATCTCTGGTCTTTCTAAGCTACACCAGAATCACTGCCAAGCTCAGAAGTCTTGTTTCCCTTCCTACGTCCAAAGAAAAAGAGAAGAGAAATTAACACAAGCACTTAAGGCTACAAGACGCCTTGGCAGCCCTGCCCTTTGACCTTTCCTCAAACCCATACATTATTTAACAAAGAGGAACACATAAATGAGATGGAACAATGGCTAGAGAGCCAGGGTGTGAGATATATATATATATATATATATATATATATATAGTTTTTCAAACCTTTGCCCATTAGTTTTGTTTCTTATTTAGGACATGGCATTAATCATGCTAATATTTTACAGCCTGGCTTCACACTTTAGTCATTACTTTAATCAAAGCCATCAGTGTAGGAAAGAACAGGCTACCAGGTGGGAATAGTAGCTGTCGCTCGCTGTTAATTACTTTGCATTTTACAGCAATCAGCAGCAGGGGCTGAGATCATAATAAATTCATGACTTATGGGCCCATAAAATCATTACCGTAGGAAAATACGTTTTATCGGGGATTCGCCGGGCCGCTGTTCAGAGACAGATTTCTGGAAGGAAGTGACACCCATGAAATTAAACCAACCCTTGCAGTCAGCAGAAATGCAAATGTTGGCACAAACAGAGCCAGGGCAGGTTTGTACATCAGGGAATAGGGGTGGGGGCTGGTGGATGGAGCAGGAGCCCAAACAGCTGGGAGGAGTGGGCAGGTGTGGCTGGGAGCCAAAGCACACGAGGCAGGAGAAAGGGAAAGCTGGGAAGAGAGAAGGACAGAAAGGAAAATGTAAAGTATTGCACTTGGGCAAAAAAAAATGAGAGGCACAAATACAAGATGGGTGACACCTGGCTTGAGAGCAGTACATGTGAAAAGGATCTAGGAGTCTTGGTTGACCACAAACTTGACTGAGCCAACAGTGTGACGCGGCAGCTAAAAAAGCCAATGCAATTCTGGGCTGCATCAATAGGAGTATAGCATCTAGATCAAGGGAAGTAATAGTGCCACTGTATTCTGCTCTGGTCAGACCTCACCTGGAGTACTGTGTCCAGTTCTGGGCACCACAGTTCAAGAAGGACACTGACAAACTGGAACATGTCCAGAGGAGGGCAACCAAAATGGTCAAAGGCCTGGAAACGATGCCTTATGAGGAACGGCTAAGGGAGCTGGGCATGTTTAGCCTGGTGAAGAGGAGGTTAAGGGGTGATATGATAGCCATGTTCAAATCTATAAAAGGATGTCACATAGAGGAGGGAGAAAGGTTGTTTTCTGCCGCTCCAGAGAAGCGGACACGGAGCAATGGATCCAAACTACACGAAAGAAGATTCCACCTAAACATTAGGAAGAACTTCCTGACAGTAAGAGCTGTTTGACAGTGGAATTTGCTGCCAAGGAGTGTGGTGAAGTCTCCTTCTTTGGAGGTCTTTAAGCAGAGGCTTGACAACCATATGTCAGGAGTGCTCTGATGGTGTTTCCTGCTTGGCAGGGGGTTGGACTCGATGGCCCTTGTGGTCTCTTCCAACTCTATGATTCTATGATTCTATGAAACAACCGATATGTCATGGGAGAGGCGGGGACTGCAGTAAAGGATGAATACAGATGCAATGTCTTACAGCGGTGAAGGTGATTTTGCATCTCCTCAAGGAAAAATACATTTTTCTGGTCCCGGGTGAGGCGTAAAAGTTCAACTATTTACAAAGGTTTCCACTACTTGGCTGGCAGTGGAGAGCGCCTATTGGCCAGCACCCCTAAAATCACCAACCATCCTCCCCGCACTGCGTACACAAAATCCCCAGACCTTAATTTCTAACTTATAAAATAATACTTGTATATTGTAATACGTGCTTGTAAAAAGCACTTCAGTTGAAGTAATGATGAAGTCAAATAGTCTCTCAATTAGGTCATTTATTTGAGAGTGGCTGTGATTTAATTAATTTCAATTTTAATTATTTTTAAATTAATTTTATTAGGACAATAACTTATTGTCCAGGTATGCAACTATATTGGGGTGGGACCTGGAGTCTGAGCACCTACAATGCAGGAATGTTACTTGAGGGCTTCACCATTTCCATGATGTCTCAATGAACAGGTTTTGTCGGGTAGATGTTTGATTCAGCTCCAGGGAAGTTGAGCACATAAGTCATCCATATAGAATTGCTTTTAAATCTTAAAAAAATAAAATGATTACCTGTGAGCAAACTGGAGTAGTATGTTAGAAATGGCCCCAAGTCAGAGCCAAGGGTGCAACTACCTTGTGTTACCGGAAAAATCCGAGGGCTCCCTTGGACAAAAAGTAAAGACACTAACCAGAGTAAATTGGAGCAAATCAGCAGCCTGTAGGCTTGGCCTTTATTGAACTGTTGCAGCAGGGTGTTCCCCTCACTTGCAGGAGAGAGGAAAGACCCAGAAAATGGTGTGCAAGACCTTATAAAAACTTTTGAAATTCCCCTCCTCTAGGTCAAGCCCACCCCCAGAAACATTGTGCATATATTACAGAAAGGAGGGGTTGAGGGAGGAGTTGTGGTGGTAACCTGAGTGTCCTGTCACCTGGCTGGTTCCCTTCTACCCCTCCCCATGAGTCATTCTCCGAAGACAAAATGTAGTCGCAGTTTCCTGCCCCCTGAGGGAAGATCCGATCACTGTCCTCTGCCGAATCCACTCCCATATGCAAGTTCTTTGTGATCCTGATTGTCCTCTGTCTGGGATCATCAGGGTTGGCATAGCAACTGGGCAGGGCTCCTGTGGATGTGCTGGGATGGTGAAGGGATTATGGTGCCCTGTATCAAACCTTCCCCATTCTGTAGTCTTTCCCTCATGGAGTAAAATAAAAGTGGAACAGTGCAAATCTGATGTATGGTTGATTTTCTATGAATTTATAACAGAAGTGTAGCGTATGTAGTGTGTGAGTGTGAGTGTGTGTGAAGTTTGTACAAACTGAATGATGGGGGGGGGGTTTCCTGCTACACTTGCTCATAAACACCCCATTTTGTGTATCTGAAAGTGGCTACAGTTTACAGATACAGCACCCCAACAGCTGAAACCGAAACTTCATCATAGTTTACTTCCTAATAGTAGTCAAAGGCAACAGCTGCTTAGGACACTGTCTCAAGCAGTGACAGATGGAGAAGAATTAGTGATGGCAGCCGAAAAAAGCATCTCTCAATACACTTCAGTCAAACCTGAGGTCACCAGAGCAAACCCAGGTGATTGGCCCTTAATAGAGGCCAACATCAGAGCCACATACTTCTCATTAGGTATGGCTTCCTCTTAATAATTTGTGTAGCAATGTCAAATTACAAATAATTGCCAGAATAAATGCAAGGACAGTAAGTTTACACTGTTCAGTCATTCTTGCTTTTGAAATAATATTGTCCTTCCCTGCTCCTGCATAAGAGGTTTATTGCTTCCTTAATTGTTTGCTTGGACTCTAATTGTTTTGCCGCTGCGTCCTCTGTGGTATTAAAATCAAGAAGAGGGCCTGGTGAATATTAAGGCCAATTGTACTAGGAATAATCTGTTAACAGTGAGTGGTGGAGTTTTGTATTTGTAATTATTGTCTATTGCTGTAAGCATTAGCAGAGAGGAGATACCTAAATTGCCATATGCCTGGAACTCCCTGTCCCAATTCATGGCAAGCTGTGAATACTTCTTTTTATTTTTTATTTTTTAAAATAATATTTATTAGAAGTTTAATAGTTACAGGGGAAAAAGGAAGAAAAAAAAATAAAAAATTTAACAAACAATACATCAAAAATAAAAACAAAAACAAAAAAGACAGTACATCAAAACAACAAGAAAAACAAAAAACATTTAAAAACACATCCAATATTTCCATATCTTTACCTTTCATTTACTTGTTTCATCGACCTCCTCACACCTCCCTTTTTTGTATTCTAGTTCAATTTTCTTTTTAAACTCCCTTGGTTTTCTCTGAAGCTGACATCCTTAGCCTTGACCCCATAGCTGAAGCCCTGTACAGTGGTACCTCGGGTTAAGAACTTAATTCATTCCGGAGGTCCATTCTTAACCTGAAACTGTTCTTAACCTGAGGTACCACTTTAGCTAATGGGGCCTCCTGCTGCTGCCGCGCCGCCAGAACACGATTTCTGTTCTCATCCTGAAGCAAAGTTCTTAACCCGAGGTACTATTTCTGGGTTAGCAGAGTCTGTAACCTGAAGCATCTGTAACCCGAGGTACCACTGTACATGTAACTATTTGCTCACTTTCCCCCCTGGTTACCATAATCTTAATAATAATAATAATAATAATAATATATTTATACCTCGCCCATCGGGCTGGGTTTCCCCAGCCACTCTGGGCGGCTTCCAACAGAACACTAAAATACAATAACCTATTAAACATTAAAAGCTTCCCTCAATAGGGCTGCCTTCAGATGTCATCTTAAAGTCTGGTAGTTGTTTTTCTCTTTGACATCTGGTGGGAGGGCATTCCACAGGGCGGGTGCCACTATTGAGAAGGCCCTCTGTCTGGTTCCCTGTAACTTGGCTTCTCGAAGTAAGGGAACCGCCAGAAGGCCCTCGGAGCTAGACCTCAGTGTCCAGGCAGAACGATGGGGGTGGAGACGCTCCTTCAGGTATACTGGACTGAGGCCGTTTAGCGCTTTAAAGGTCAGCACCAACACTTTGACTTGTGCTCTTCCTACACTTCCACAAACGCCCTTCCACATCTCTGGCTCCAGTCTAAGTGAAGGCTTAGGACCAGGCTATCTGAAGGACTGCATTCTCCCGTAAAACCTTGTCTGGGCTCTGAGATCTTCTAGGGAGGCCCTTCTCTCAGTCCCATCACCCTCACGGCCCACTTGATGGCGATGAGGGAGAGGGCCTTCTTGGTGGCTGCCCCCAGGATTTGGAATGCTCTTCCAAGAGAAGCTAGACTGGCTCCCTCCTTGTTTCCCTTCTGTCGGCATCTGAAGACCCTCTCGTTCCAACAGGCTGACTTTTTTTAAAAGAAAAATTAGTGCTGTGCTGTTTTTACTATCTGTGTCTTTAATAGATCTGTTTTTATGTTGTTTTAACTCTATTATAGTTGAACCATTTTAACTATTAATTTATATATATTTTAGCCCTCTGTATTTTATCTGTGTCGAGTCGGAGGGGAGGCAGAATATAAATCAATATAATAATAATGCAGAGATAGTAGGACTAGGTCATTAAAAATAATAATAATCTGGAATCCCACTGATAAGCTGTTTGGTGTGGAACTGAATCCAGCTGCACCCTACTCTCCATATTGGTGAGATTACTTTGGCTTTTAAAAAGAATTGCACTAGGGTTACCAGATGTCCCCAGTTCCTGGGACAGTCCCCGGATTTGCAAATCTGTCCCTGGACAAATTCCGTCCCCGGATTTGCAAATCTGTCCCTGGGAAACGTGGCAGCGGCAGCCTCATCAGCCCAGAGCCAGTCTGGTAGTGCAGTTGGCTCTGGCTGGCTGCATGAGCTGCTTGATGCCCACTGCCATAGCGCCCACCATTTTTCCTTGCTGGAACTTCCGGCAAGGAAAAATGGCAGGCGCCACGGCCGTGAGCAGCTCCTGAAGCCAGCCAGAGCCAACTGCGCTACCAGGCTGGCTCCGGACTTTCTGACTGCCACTTCCGCCGCCACTGCCAAAGGGGAACTGGGGACGTCCAGCGGTACAGATACCCTGCACCCTTCCCCCTTTGTTTTGACTGGTCGGGGGAGGCACGGGAGTTGCGGGCAGGCGGCTGTTGCCCAGTTTTTTAAAAACTCTGCACATTTATGTTTCACAAGGTGCGAAAGAAGGGCTTTGCACCTTGCCTGGCAGAGAAACCGCATGCCTTGTGCCCCTCCTGGGCAACGGCCGCCCACCCGTGACTCCCGGGCCTCCCCCAATCTGTCAGAACAAAGGGGGAAGGGGGAAGGAGATGGGGAAGGCGTGCTATGTGCCATTGCCCAGTTTTTTTTAAACTCTGTGCATTTATGTTTCATAGGGTGTAAAAGAAGGGCTTTGCACCTTTATACAATATGCAGGTGTGCTTGGGCCCAGGGTCTTTTGCCTCATCCTCCATACTACTGACTCTGGTAACCATAAATGACACAGACACAACTCTGTCTGTAGGCTTCGGAAATGGAAACCACAACACCCCTTCTCTGGCACTTGCAATTTCCCACCCAGTTAGGAATATATTTCATTGTCTTCCCTGTTGTCTGCATTTTTTAGTCTGTAAACTGTAAGGGACAGGAAACACTTTTATCATTTTAACCCCCTCCCTGCTGGCATGTTGCTTCTCAGTTAAATCGTATGCACATAGATGGCTCTGTATAAACAACAATAAATGATTTAAATGCTTGATTTTTTTTTTTTAAAAAAAAGACCTTATCAAAGTCCAGTCATCTTTGGATATTTGTTTTGGGTTGTTTGTCCAAAGTGGGGTGCTCTGTTTGGAAGTGCTCTGAAAGGGTTAACTGTCAAGCCTTTCTCTGGTTGAGAATATCAGTAAAAATGATGATGGTTTGCCAGGGTTTCTCATCTCTTCCAATTACACTGTGCAAACACAGGACGTTATTTAGTGTTATTTAAGCATGAAATTATAACAGATCATTGGAAAAATAACTACAGAAGAAGGCTCTAAAAATAAATTGGCATCTCTAGTTCTAGCTGCTTATTAATGTCTGTGGAGCCCAGACAGAGCCAAGCTGCAAAGGATATCAAAGGAGGCCCTGCTCAGCTGCCTGGAGAATCCTGAAGGGTAGGGGAAGAAAAACTGCTAATTGTATGTGAAGCAGAGTTCCTATTTGCCTTTGGGAATTGGGCAATGGGGGAGCTAGTATCTAAGGGCTGCCCCATCAGGCATGTACAGTATCTCCACCACTTGATTCCTGCAACATTGTATCCAGCTAGGTTTTACTCATGTTAAACCTATTAAAAATAATCCACCTGAGCTTGCCATTTCCACCGGTCTATTCTGAGTAGGCCTAACTATGGATACAACCCAAAACTTTTATATTGCCTCCCAATACAGTCAATTCACATCTTCAGCTAATAGTTAATTCCTTAACACTTGATGACTGACAGCAGAAGGTGCAAAGTTGCTCCACTGAAAATTGAAATCACATGAAAATTGAAATCACATGAAAAGCAGATGCATATAAGTCTGGCTCTTACTGCTGAGAATGTTGGGTGCTCCTCTGGAGACAGGCAGAGAAAGCCAGAGGTGATGGCAGTGTCCAGAGATGAAATGGGAAGGGGCCACCTTGAGCGTGCTCCGCCCACCCACCCCTGCCAAGCCTCCAAAGCAGAGGTTGGCAACCTAAGGCCCATTGGCCAGAAGCGGCCCATGAGGGTCACTTAACTGGCCCATGAGCCCATGAACCGTCCCCGAACTGAGCCGCCTGCTCAGTGAGTCCCCACGCACTGCGCTAAACCAGCACGGCATGGGGACTCTCTTCCGCAGCTCCAGAAATTGCTTCTGCGCATGCCCAGACACCGGAAACCACGTCTGCACATGCCCAGACACCGTAAATCACGTCTGCACATGTCCGCGGTGCCAGAAATCACGTCTGCACGTGCCCAGACACCAAAAATTCTTTGGTGAGCCAGTGTGGTGTAGTGGTTAAGAGCGATAGACTCGTAATCTGGTGAACCAGGTTCGCGTCTCCGCTCCTCCGCATCCAGCTGCTGGGTGACCTTGGGCCAGTCATACTTCTCTGAAGTCTCTCAGCCCCACTCACCTCACAGAGTGTTTGTTGTGGGGGAGGAAGGGAAAGGAGAATGTTAGCCGCTTTGAGACTCCTTAAAGGGAGTGAAAGGCGGGATATCAAATCCAAACTCTTCTTCTTCTTCTGCGCAGGCGCAATTTTTGGCATCTGGGCATGTGCAGAAGCGATTTCCGGCTCTGGGGACATGTGCAGATGCGATTTCCGGAGTCACACTGCGCTGGTCCGGCCCACGGAGGATCTCTGCAGGAGTGATCTGGTTCATGCCTGGTAAGCCTTGCCAACCCCTGCTCCAAAGCCCTTCTGCGGCTTCCAGGTTCCAGCAATATCTCAGCTGCCTCACGGATGAATTGGCCCCTTTTTCTCCCTCCTGTTTGTCTGTGCTTGTCGGGTCTCTGCTTAGCACCTAGTTGGTGCTGCCCCCTCCCCTCCCAACTCATGGAGAAAATAAGCCACTGAAGGGGGCATGAAAGGGAACAAAAAGCAATGGGTAGGAAAAAGGCAGCTAACAGCAAAAACAATCCCCTCCAGCATCTTCAGAGTCATCCTTAGTTGGTTTTACTAAGTGCAATTCCACACTTCCCAGTTTCCTTTCCCAAGTTGGGTCGTCAATGATGCCCCAGAATGTGAATCCCCTGGTGTGGGGGAAGGTGAGGTAGCCTGAGCAAAGTGAAACATACCTCATAAATGAGGCTCCAAAAGAGGAACCATGGACGGCCATTCATAAACTGAGAACTAATTGACAATGATGACTAAGTGTGCAGCTGCCAAGTTTGTAAACCCAATAGTGAAATCTAACTTCAGCCTCAAACTAGCTAACAAAGCCAGCCTAATGAAGGGCCAGGGTTTGCAGAATAGTGGATCCACCACTATTTCTGAAGTCCTGCCAACTCACATGGGCAGAGAAGTCTGATTCGATGCACACACACACCCCATGCAATTCTTTTTGCTGATCTAGCTCCATTCTGTTTTAGACAAAGGGCTTTCGATTCAGCAAATCCAACGGAGCTCCTCTGCCCAGTTTAGAATTGTGCCTAACTGATATGTGGTGGGAATGTAGAGAAATTTTTTTAAAAATTGGGAAATGATATATAATGAATTGAAGAAAATGTTTAAAATAACATTTGTAAAGAAACCAGAAGCATTTTTATTAGGGATTGTAGGACAAGTCCTGCCAAGGAAAATAAAGAACTTATTCATGTATGCTACAACAGCGGCAAGAGTCTTGATACGACAAGGATGGAAGAATGAGGAAACCCCGACAAAAGAACAGTGGCAAGAGAAATTGATGAATTATGCAGAACTGGCTAAACTGACATACAAATTGCGAAATAAGGACATATGTGACTTCAAAGAAGAATAGGAACTCTTTGCAAACTACTTAAAAAGACAACAAAATGCATTGGACTCCTTGTCAGGTTTTGAATAAACATACACAAATTTATTGATTGTTAATATAGTGGACAGATAATATAAGGATTTATAGAATTTTACAGTATGCAGAGAATAATAATATAAGTGTCTGGGAGAGAGGGGGGAGGGTTTGATGGGGAGGGGTGAAGGGGGGAAATAATGAATATGATATGTTTTGATATTTTGTTATGTTGAAATTGTTAATAAAAAATCTTTTTTTAAAAAAGAATTGTGCCTAACTGTATTGTATGCTTTTTCTCTGTATTCCTGTATTCTTTTGCTGTTCAGTTAACCAAAGCTGCACCATTATCGGCAAGTGAGGAGAGCATGCAATGCACACAGTAGTAGCCCCCCACCCCCACCCCATTAACAGAGTCCAAGTATGCATCCCAGTGTAAAGGAGAGGCTGGTATAGAATCAATTAGGCTGGCCAGAGCCACCTGGAATATGATTTAGGAAGACACCTTGATAAGATAACGGGAGTTTCTTAGGTAGAAAACAACTCCAAATATGGGGTGTCTAATTGGAAGGCCAGGTAAAGAGACATGAGATTTTCACACATTGCTGTAATCAATAATATTGCAGAAATGATACGGGCACAAGGGCTTCATGTATTTGGAATGCTATATAGTGTAGCCTTATTGGAGTTCACCGACTGGGTCTGCTTTGCTCCGGGACAGGAGGAAGGAAGTCAAATGACACCAAGGTTGGTTCAAAGAAAGAGTTTATTCTGCTCTCCGGATAGCAGAAGGCACTTGCGTGATCAAGTCCACAGCAAGTCCAAAGAAAAGTTTCATGCAGTATATATATCCTCCAGGCATTCTCTCCCTCCTTCCCATATAAATCCAACCACGTCAGCCTATGTACGCAGGTTGACATCACATATGTTCTTGCTCTGGTATTCTTAACCATTAAAGGGAATTCCTTCCTGTACTTCTGACCATAAAAGGATCTACCTCTTCCTACTCTTATCTTGGAGGAAGAGGTCATCATCTCCGAGAACAGGTTTTTGGTGTTGTTCTGAACTTAGGTCTGTGCGTCTTTTGTGGTCAGCACATAAGATAAGGCACAGATGTGTCTTCTCTGTTCTGCTGGTGCAGTCAAGGTCATCCCTGCCGTCACAAACTGATAAAGGAGAGGGCTCTGAGCACAGCCGGGTTTTTGTTTATACATTGACTCAGAGCTCAAGTTAATGGATTTTAGCTAAGGAAAAATAGGGATTTTGGTGCAGTTTCAAACTGCCTGCACAGTCAGTTTTGGGTTTGGGAAACCCATTCCTTTAATACATGCCTTGAATTATTTCATCCCTTGTGCAGCTTTTGGAATTATCCTCTAGGACCACCATTGTTCTTACTGCAGTAAGCAATAAAGCTGAAGAGCCTGGATAGCTCAGTTGGTTAGACCATGGTGCTGATAATGCCAAGGTTGCAGGTTCGATCCCTGTATGGACCAGCTGCATATTCCTGCATTGCAGGGGGTTGGACTAGATGATCTTCAGGGTCCCTTCCAACTCGACAGTGCTATGATCTTTACATGGCGCTGCTGTCTTTATTTTGGCTAAAGAGTACCGGGGTATTTCCAGACACAAGAAGAAGAAGAGGAGGAGGAATTTGGATTTGATATCCCACTTTATCACTACCCTAAGGAGTCTCAAAACGGCTAATATTCTCCTTTCCCTTCCTCCCCCACAACAAACACTCTGTGAGGTGAGTGAGGCTGAGAGACTTCAGAGAAGTGTGACTGGCCCAAGGTCACCCAGCAGCTGCATGTGGAGGAGCGGGGAAGCAAACCCGATTCACCAGATTACGAGTCCACCGCTCTTAACCACTACTCCACACTGGCTCCCTGCCCACACTCCAAAACTCTCTGTTTCGGGGATTTCTGTGCCCTGCTGCCCTACAGCTCAAAGACTCTGCTGCGGTGGAATCCCTCCCTCTACTAGGTACATTCCTATCTATTGGCAGGTGCTGGTGCAGATGAAAGCACACACCACCCTCAACCCCCTGCAAGGTGTGGGATTAGGATCAGACTCCAAGTGACTTCGGCAAGACACTGTCTCTCAGCTTCACCCCACTGCCTCCACATCTATCCACAACTATCCTGGTCTGTCTTACCAGGAGGTTGCAAAAAACGATGGGCATGATAGATGTGGAATACTTGAAATGTGCCATATAAAATTCTTGAACCCTGGGGAATTCTCTTCATCTATAGCTTCAACATTACAGATTTATTCAGTAATAATAATTTATAACCTTCTGGTTTCTAAGAAATATATTGTTTGGCTGCAAAGCTTATGGGAAAGTGGTTTGCTGAAGAAATGGCTAATAGTCAGAAATAATGCTGGCCATTCAGCACTGATGAATACTCCATTCAGTTTAAGATGCTACATATCAAAGGATGATAAGAAACCATAAAGTGTTTAGAAATGAGCTGTAAGAAAGATATATGGCCAAAACACAAACCTTGGGTGTGAAGGTGGGGGAAGGTGATGCCAATGGCATTAAAAGCAGGGCCTTTTTCAGCCAGAACTCAGTTTTGGAACCTCTCAGGTGGGTGCCATTGCCTTTATAAGAGAACCAGGCAGGGGCTCATGGTGAATTCTGGCACCTCATTTTTTTTTGGGGGGGGGGGTGGAATCCACTGCTTAAAAGTTATTGTTAATTGTACACCACATTCAAAAAGTCATGTTGCTTGGAAGCAATGACTGGTGTGGGTTAAAATGTCAACCATATTTTATTATTATTATTAAATATTTTCTTGTTTTACAGAAGTATGTGTAATGTCTCTCGTATTTTTTCCGTGTAACATTTTTACAAATCAGTTTCATTTGTTGAGACATTGGGGGGGGAGGGTGTCAATGTTTCTATTTTGCTTAATGTATGTAGGGTTTGGTGTCAGCATTGCTCATGCAGGTTCTCTGCTGTTCATTTGTGTTCCTTTGGTGGTGAGAGAGGTTGGGGTTGGCCTAGGGTGTGGTTGTTTGTTTGTGATTGGCTGTAGTGATCTTTGTTTTCGTGTGTGAGTGGGGTGTGTGAGTGTTTTGGATCAGGTTAGACAATAATGCCCATTTACACCACAAAGCACACATAACCCACCTACTCTCAGCAGCCGGAAACACCATAACCAGACACTGGAGAGACCTGTCAGGAGTAAGCATGGACCAATGGTACCAAATAGTATGGGAAACAGCCCTACTAGAAAAATCAACCAATAAACTGAAACTGACACGGGGACAAACAGAAGAAGACGCCTATGGCTCCCCTTTATCACATACACAGCCCAACAAGACAATGACAGTAATCCACCAACGGCATACAAGTCAACCATTTTTATTGGTAACTGGCAGGAATCCAGTTACTGGTCAGCGCCACCCGCGTCCCTTGTGACAGATTAATGCACTATTAAAATATAGGCTTATGCTATGCCATAGCTAATGACCCTCTCTCCTTATCAGAGCTGGCCCAGCCATTAAGCAGGATGAGGCTGCTGCTCAGGGCCATCTTACCTATAGGCGCTAGGGGATGCGGGGCACCCAGGCACCAGGTTCTCAGGGGTGCCAGGCTGAGAGTCCAGGGCCCAAGAGTTGAGTCCGGGAAAGAGCCCGCCCGTCGGTCCGAGCGCAGCAACAGGCTCTTCTGCTGCGGGCAGTTCTGCGCCACGAGTTCAGGGGTGACCAAGCCAGCTAGACGCTGAGGCGGCCGGCTGGCTTTGCCCTCCTGCGCGCCTGGGACTGGGCAACTTGGGGGGGGGTACCAGGCGGATCTTTGCACCCCGGCGCCACATATGCTTAAGGCAGCCCTGCTGCTGCTTCGCGCAGAAGAAGCTTCCCAGCCTACCACTTTTGCCAGCAGCACCAATTTTGAGCAAGATCACATCCATTTGGGGTCTTGCACAGGATTGCAGTGCCACTTCTCTGCCAGGGGTAGATGTAGCAGAGCAGGTGGCAGCAGTAGGACATGGCACCCCTGCTCCTTATAGTCTGTTCTCAGTTAATTTGCCTAATCCTTTGATAAAACCATCCTAGCTCATGGCCATCTAGCCTCTAAGCCACATCTTGTGACAGTGAATTCCATACATTAAATATGCACCAGTGCACTGATTGTGTGCCGTTGGGACAGGTGTGGTTTAATGTTGGAGACAAACGTGCTGATGGAAGGATCAGCCAGGTTGGAAAGGATCGTTTGAACAATGGCCATTCCTGGGTTCTGTCACCAGTACTGCTGAAACCCACGAGGCCCGATCCATACATTATCACAGTGATGCACAGCCACTTTCCTGTGGCTCCTTTTGATGCTATGTCCTGCAATCTCTAGGCAGAGGAACCATGAATGGCACAGCACCTTCCTGTCCCAGTCTGAGCTCTCCCTGCAGCACTGCTCCTACAGCCAGAAGCTGTGTCTTCTACCTGTGTGGTTCCTCTGTCCACAGAGAGAATAAAAATGCTGTTCCCATGCGGTTTGGGTCACACTAAATTGCTGCCATGAGCACACTTTGAAAGACTGGAGCAAGAAATTAGAGACAGGGGTGGAGTTCTCCTCCCGCGGAAATATGGACCAGAAGCTCTGGTCGGTGTGGGCACATTTCCAAGAAGGACTTGCTTCATTCTGGCAGCTTCCAGAACCATCCAGACTTAGCGCCACTAAAGCTTTTGGCATCCTTAGGTGGTGGCGACGTCGCTTCCACGTCACTGTGCATGCGCATGAGGCCCAGAGCAGCCCAGGCATCCCTTAAAATATTCAAAAGCTTTGCTTGCAGAACAGATGGTGAAAAGAATCATATAGACACATTCACAAGACATATGCTTATCCAAGCATAGGCTCAGCTTTTTTAAGGAAATAATACAGCTTCCTGCTTTCAATCAAAACTTGCAGCTTTGCACCCACCCTGTGCTTTGCCATACAGGCCAGGCAGCTGCTTGAAAAAATCCCCTTTCTGTTTCAGTCCTTCTCTCTGTTTAACTTCAGAGACCTCATTAACTGCTGCACTGCTCTCATTCTCCTATTCTCGGAGAAAGAGCATTGACACGGTTTTTCTCAGCGGTGTCAAGAGAAGCTTCTTCATGCAGCAATCTCTCTCGGCTGTGTTCATAATGGCTTGCTCACTCACAGCCATCTTCCCACACTGTGTCATCACAGCAAACTCATGTACACAAAATGGGGTCTCTGACTTGGTACTTTACATGTGACCAAAGTTGACCAACCGCATGAAAGCTACTGGAGAACATACTACCATTAGCTATCGAACCAACCCAAACTCAAAGTGCTTTCTTTAAACACACAGCACTATACATTCAAACATTCCCATTTCAGCAAATTTGAACTACTATGGGTTAAACCACAGGGCCTAGGACTTGCCAATCAGAAGGTCAGTGGTTCGAATCTCCGCAATGGGGTGAGCTCCCGTTGCTCAGTCCCAGCTCCTGCCAACCTAGCAGTTCGAAAGCACATCAAAGTGCAAGTAGATAAATAGGTACCGCTCCAGCGGGAAGGTAAATGGTGTTTCTGTGTGCTGCTCTGGTTCGCCAGAAGCGGCTTAGTCATGCTGGCCACATGACCCGGAAGCTGTACGCCAGCTCCCTCGGCCAATAAAGCAAGTTGAACGCCGCAACCCCAGAGTCAGCCACGAGTGGACCTAATGGTCAGGGGTCCCTTTACCTTTTTGTTGTTGTTTAGTCGTTTAGTCGTGTCCAACTCTTCGTGACCCCATGGACCAGAGCACGCCAGGCACTTCTGTCTTCCACTGCCTCCCGCAGTTTGGTCAAACTCATCAGGAGACAGATGAGGTGATCAGGCACTCCCATTTCTTTAAAAACTTGCCATAGTTTGCTGTGGTCGACACAGTCAAAGGCTTTTGCATAGTCAATGAAGCAGAAGTAGATGTCTTTCTGGAACTCTCTAGCTTTCTCCACACTCCAGTGCATGTTTGCAATTTGGTCTCTGGTTCCTCTGCCTTTTCTAAATCCAGCTTGAACTTCTGGGAGTTCTCGGTCCACATACTGCTTGAGCCTTCCTTGTAGAATTTTACCCTTTACCTTTACCTTTACCTAACAGGCAGATGGGCACAATATCACTAAGCCCTCACCATACCAGAGACCCCCCTGAGCACAAATAGAGAGGTCTAGACATGCTTGGAACAGATCCATTCCACAATCCATTCTGGATTTTTGGCAGAGTAAAATGGATTCTTTTGCTTTCTGGAATGGAAACCAATAGATGCCACTGTGTGAACGAAGAGCGGCAATGGTTAAACTGTGTTGCGATCTTGAGAGATGCCACCCAATTCTAACCACAGCTTTGACCACTTCCTTTTCTCAACATCTCTTTGCTCTTGGTTTATGTTTATGCACTTGCCCATGATTGCAAATACCTAATACATCTGGACAGTGCTTTTTTTCTTTTAAAAAAAATGTTTAGGGGTATGCATACCCCCCCCCCCAGAAAAAAGCACTGCACTTGACCCAAATATATATATTAAGTTGTATGACAAGCTAGTAAGAAAAGAATTGCAGTTTCAATGTCAGCTAAAACAATCTTCATTCCCTCTTGCTCTCTTCCTTTTTTTTAATTTGCAAAGCTCTTTGAGCTACTGGAGTGAGCTGCTTTCATATTTGAAGTTCATCCAGAAAATCCTTTGCAAAATATTTGCTGAAGCACAGTAATGCCAGAGTCAGAAGGGATTAAAAGTGTCCCTCCCTTTCCCTCCCCCCCCCCCCAGGACTCCCTTCTTTATACAGTTTTGCAAATAACAGCTTAGGTCCTTCCGTACATCTTGAAATAAAATAATACACACCACTGAAGATGGGGACTCTGCTCTGTTATTGCAATGCTTCATTTGACATTTTGACTGTTTCAATTAGTGAACAGAGGCTTGCTCCCGTTAATCCAAAAGGCAGACGACGGCTGAAAGCAACCCCCTCTTTTCCCACCCAGCCCTTGGCAGCTGCAACATGCAAAGCCTGTCTCAACAGGGGATACCAGGCTGATGCTGTCATGTCCAGCATGTGTACAACCAAAGCCTGCGATGGGCTCAGGGCGAAGCTGAAGGGGCTGGTCTATAGGAAGTAAAACAGCAGAGACCATTCTGTGTGTAACTTAATGGGCTAATTTAATTCTGCTATCAGCAAGTCAGCTAACCAAGAGGGGGGTGGAGATGTTGCTTATCAGCCAGACAGAGTGGCATGATGTTCACTGTGGTAGCACATGTTCTGATTGCCCGTGCAATTCTAAGGAGATTTTCCTCTGTTTGTTTTAGTTGGATATCTAAACTGCTGTAAAAGGCCTGAGCTAAGAAAGACAAAACCTCTTTGTTTCTTTCTCCTTAGATTATACGCTGTTTTTGTGCAGTTACCTCAGTAAAGTGTTATCAGGGTTCATTTTTTCACTGGACTCCATCTGTGTTATTTATGTAAGAAGCATTGCCCTCACTGTAAATAGGGCTCAAATGGAGGAAGGCTCAGAGCAAACATGACTGATTGCCGGTGGGAGCTCCATTTAGAGTCAAGTGTGTGGAGATGATGACAGGAGAAGTACTTCTCTGCCGCCAACATGTCTGTACAAAGCCATCCAGCAGAGCTCTTAGGAATGATTAGGTGTCTCCCCCTCTCTCAGGCTAATAACACAGAACCTTCAAAAGCACACGGTGATCTCTGATCAAGGCATTTCGTGGAGAAAAATTGTTGAAATTTCCTCTGTCTTGGACATCATCTAGGTTACAGGCATTGCAAATATAGGACATTCTCAGGGACTGGTAGAATTGCTGGTGCTTGAATGACTTCCAGTTATTGTTGCCTGAGGGCATAGACAAGCTGCTTAGAGTGGTTCAGTCCGTCCTTTGTCCGCAGACAGCTTTCAAGGTCATGTGGCCAGCATGACTAAACTGCTTCTGGCACAACAAAACACCTTGACGGAAACCAGAGCGCATGGAAATGCCGTTTACCTTCCCACCACAGTGGTACCTATTTATCTACTTGCACCGGTGTGCTTTCAAACTGCTAGGTTGGCAGGAGCTGGAACAGAGCAACGGGAGCTCACCCCATAGCACGGACTCAAACTGCCCACCTTCTGATAGGCAAGCCCCAGAGGCTCAGTAGTTTAGACCACAGCACCACCCGCTCCATGGGGAACATAGCCAATTGTGTGTGTGTGTGTGTGTGTGTGTGTGTGTGCACGGTTTTTCAAAAATTTACATACAGATTACAAAAACACAAATCACATACATTTCCAGTACAGTAGTACCTCTGGATACGAACGGGGTCCGTTCCGGAGCCCCGTTCGCATCCTGAACTAAACGTAAGACGTGTCTGCGCGTCTGCGCATGCGCAGGTCACGTTTCGCCGCTTCCGTGCATGCGCATGATGTCATTTTGAGCATCAGCGCATGCGCGAGCTGCGAAACCCGGAGGTCACCCAGAAGTAATATTCATCCCAAAGCTACTTCAACCCGAGGTACGACTGTACACATATCTTTGACTTCCCTCCCCCACTTTTGTGGTTTCTTTTTCATTTTAATTTTTATACTGCATTTTCCACATTACTCCATCTTTAAGTTACTCTTTAGTTTCTCTTAGTAATATATTTAACTGCTTGTTTTACATTAACCCTGCTTATTTGCATACATGAGTTTTCCAAATACTCCACAAATTTCCCCCAATCTTTAATATATATTTTTCTTCCTGGTTTCTCATTACACCTGTCAACCTCGCCATTTTGGCATAATCCATTAATTTAGTTAGCCACTCTTCCTTGGTTGGTGCTCATAGTAGGCCAATTCTGAAACATCTGCATTGACTTCCAGTTGGTACTCATTTGAGGAATCCATCCCAGCACTTCATCGCAGATGGTGATCCATCATCTTCTGGGCCCAGTGTGTGTGTGGTATTTAATATCACTGCACAAAAGCAGCCCATATTACTCAGATATTGACATCGTAAGGTTAAGGTGCTTTGGAAGTCAGCTTGTCAATAACTTTGTTCCAATCGCAATGACTTTCAACAATTCAAAACAACTGTTGAATAAAACCTAAAATATCTCCCGCTGAGGGTTTTTGTTTGTGTCTCTCCCAAACAGCTGTTTTGCATTGAGTGTCATTCACACAAAACACCAAAGATTTCCTTCTGAGCAGTTTCAGTGTTGATCTCCTGCTGACTACATTTTTAAGGGCCTTATGTACAGCAGATTTCCAGCCTAACAATAAATAAAACATTATAAATAGCCCCACTGAATGGTTGTCCCAAGGACACTGATTCTTAGAGCTAGGTACTTACCTCTGTTTTTAGTTGTCACAGTGAATAATTGAAAGTGTCTAATTGATCACATAACAGCACTTTCAGAATGCCAAAACCTTGGCCTTCGACAAAAGGGTCAGAAAACAAATGGTGGAAGTATATTTATGTGACCCACAGCAAAGTACAAAGCACTTATTACACACTAGTATTGCTGCATCTTTTGATGATCTTTCAGCACATCACAATGTTACTGCAAAACTGTTTTGTCTAAGCTCATATTTTTATCCTTCCTTTCACTCAAGTATCTCATATACAAATGCAGAGAGAGAGAAAGGGTTGGTTTTTTTTTTACAATACAAATCTTCTCAGTGCCTTAAACAAGCTGGTGATAAAAGCAGCTGCACTTAACAAGCACATTGCAAGACTTTCATTAACATCGTTAAGGAAACACTTTCCATGGGTGAATTTGTAGTGTTGGTTTCTTGCAGTTTCTCATTTTTTTCTAATCTTAGCATTCAAATATGCTTCTATTTCCCAACATACACATTCTTCCAGGAAAACTCGCATTTTAGTGCTGAAGTGGAATGAACGGCGCTTGGCTTCTCCACAGATTGCCATTTGTTCCGATTTAGCACTAAAGAGCAGGTTTCCCAGGGGAAAGCAGCAAGGCAAAGGCAAAACAGCTTGGACCTGTGCCACAAATGGGAGACTTCCTGGACTCATGCTTTCTAGGCGCATTTCCTTATCACTTTGCTATTTTTTTTTAAAATACAGTCCTTATAAAAATTTATCAGCATTCTAATACACAGTTCTCCTAACATACACATTTTTGTATGCAGTTTTGCCATACACACACACACACACACACACGCAATTCCCTGTAACATAATGCATAGTAATATATCCCCCCTCCCCCGATATTCCCTTAATATGCATACTTCTCCCTAATATCAGAGCCACCAATGGAGGGGCAGGGGGTACACATGTCCTGGGCAGCAGAAGGCCCAGATTCTTGCCTTTCATTGTTTTAAAAAGCAAGTCAATTGGATATCTATAAGGATAGTTAGAAGGCAATGTTCTAAGGCTTATCAGAGGCACATACAGAGAGCTTGCTGTTTTTATGGATGCTTAATCACCGTTGCTGCTAAATGCTGTGGGGAAAGAAGGCTGACCGCCCCCACCTGGGACTTGAGGAGGGGGCTTCCCAGAGCAGGAGAGGCTCATTGTTCTTGCTGCTAGCTTGGCCCTGGACAGAAGAGAATAATCTGTCTGTGTAATGGAGTATGTTTGTTTAAGCACTTTCCTCTGTGCCCACATTATTTCATTCACTCCCCAAGTGTGCTGCCATCACAGTATAAAACACAGTTGCCTGGTTTTTGTATGTTTTACTCAGAAGTAACCCCCTTCAAATAAATGAGACTTGCGTCCTACTGAGAAAAAACTTTTTGAGATTGTAATGCCCCCCAATAAAATATTATATGGTTGCTGCAGAGTAGCCATGTGCAGGATCACACTGTAAGTTAGCTTCATTGATTTCAAAAGGTCAAAAGGTCTTTACTCTGAGTAAAGCATAGCTGACTACTTTACATTATGTTTTTCCTTTCCTATATTTACACTATATTTTTCCTTTCCTATATTTACACTATGTTTTTTTCCTTTCCAGAGCTCAATGGTATGTTTCTTATCCTCCTCTCTATTTTTTCAACAGCCCCATGTGGTAGCTGGGTTTCTGCATAAGCGGCAGTTCTTGCTCATAGTTTACAGGGGCCCCAATTCACATACAGTGGTACCTCTAGTTGCGGACTTAATCCACTTCAGGGTGCCATTTGCACCCCGAAAAATCCACAACTAGAGTGCCTCTTCTGTGCATGTGCATGAAGCGCGCTTCTGCGCATGCGGATCGCTTCTGCGCATGCACAGGCGGTGAACCCAGAAGTAAGTCTATAACAAGAGCGGAACACAACACGAGGTGTGACTGTACTGGGCCCAGGAAATCCTGTTGGTATCCTTGCCTAATAGTCACATATTTCCCTAATATATACATTTGTGTACACATCATTTGGATGGAAAACTGCCTCATAAAATTCAGAGACGTGTGAATATTTCATAGGATAGCTGCAATTTGGCTCATTTATAGTTTTACAAAGTGCAAATAAGGTAGGTTCGCATTCAGTTGTCAGCCAAAACAAATTTATGTTTTATCCCTAGCACTTCATGAGCCTCTGAGGAGAAACAACAGCATTTCTTAAAACTACCTGTTGCTGTTTTAATGTAACGGTAGGTTCAAGCATCTGGCTTTCAAAGTTGTTTATAAAACCAAATCAGTGTCATGAACAAAGACTAGGAATAACATGGCTTTTTTTAGACAGCATCCTCAAAAGCAGAGACATCACCTTGCCAACAAAGGTCCATATAGTTAAAGCTATGGTTTTCCCAGTAGTGATGTATGGAAGTGAGAGCTGGACCATAAAGAAGGCTGATCGCCAAAGAATTGATGCTTTTGAATTGTGGTGATGGAGGAGACTCTTGAGGGTCCCATGGACTGCAAGAAGATCAAACCTATCCATTCTGAAGGAAATCAGCCCTGAGTGCTCACTGGAAGGACAGATCCTGAAGCTGAGGCTCCAATACTCTGGCCATGTCATGAGAAGAGAAGACTCCCTGAAAAAGACCCTGATGTTGGGAAAGATGGAGGGCACAAGGAGAAGGGGACGACAGACGACAAGATGGTTGGACAGTGTTCTTGAAGCTACCAGCATGAGTTTGACCAAACTGCAGGAGGCAATGATAGACAGGAGTGCCTGGCATGCCCTGGTCCATTGGGTCATGAAGAGTCAGACATGACTAAACAACAACATGGCTTTGTCTGTTTCAAATACATTATTTAGCCAAGAGAGCACATTTCATGAAGTTTAAGGTGGAAAGCATGAAAGACTCATTCTGAATGTCGAATAAAGTGAATCCTGTGCCAAACCCAACCCACGCCCCCTCCATCCCCCCCCCCATAAGATAGCTGGAAATTGCACATCTTGGGAGAACATGAAGCTAATAGAGGTTCTGTCAGTTTCTGTGAGGAGATGTGCTCCACTAACACGCTGGCTCTGGAAGAAGTATGTTCCTCCTTAAAGGGGAACAGAGGAAGTGTGAAATGTATCAGCCTCCTGTTTCACAGTGTAGCAAATCCTCTTATTTCATGGAAAACAACAACCTAATTTGCAAAATTCCTATTAGAGCGTATCGTGCATGGTTCTGTCTTGAATTATAGCTAGGTAGGCATGAGATCAGAATGTAACATTAATGTGTAGCCAATATATTTGCTTTAATTCAATCATACAAGGCTGGTTCCTTTCTTTTTGCCCTTCTTTCTTAAGGGAAAAGAATACGTGTTTGGTGCTCTGTTAATTGACATGTTTCTCAAGGTGCGTCTGAAGACAAACGGGGAATAGGCAGCTCTTACAGTTGACAAAGGCTGCTGTAAATAGCAATGGTTTGCACTGCAGCAAGGTCTGTTGTACTCCAGCACTCCTAAAATATTACAACGGGCAGGCAAAGTGGCCTTGTGGATTGCCTTCCACTGCAGATCTAGGGCCTAGATTGCAGGCAATCCGGTGTCGTTTACCATCAGCTGAAGAAAGGAGTCCTTGTGCAATCGCTGTCCAGGTTGCAGAGCTACGCTGGAAATCAGGAACAGCTTTGTACTGTCACTAAACCAGGATGCATATAGACTAGCCTTTTTGCAGTTCAAAAATGTGCTGTTGTTTTTCTCACACTGGAATTGTTCGTGCTCATTCTCAACATGCGATTTGCAATCTAGATTGAGTCTTGATCTTGCTGTCCGTAAGGGTGGTTGTGGTTACTTGATACGCATTGAAAACCCTTCCCTTGACCAGCTTATCCACCCCCTTTTCCTCCCAGGTTACTGAAGGAGGATTGTCACGGTCTTGGCATATGCCCACCCACAACATCATGTGGCCACAACCCCCATTCCTGGGACTGCCTACATCTGTTCCCTAATGGACACACTGCAAGGTAATGTAGAACCAATCTGCAATTCTTCCCCCCTTCCCTCCCCCCACCAAGAATGAAACCAGATTCTCAAGAAGTGCTTTTTTAGAGTCAAAATATATGCAATGGTTCTAGATTCTGTGTAGACTCTATAGAAAGAGAGGGGAAAAGGAGTCAGTCTCCTTCAATTCTAGAATGAAATGTGTGTTCACAGTCACAGGCATTTTTATACCCGTGCTTTCATTTGAGCCATTCTTCCTCAAAAATAAATCAGAATTGTTGCATAACTCAGGTGTGTGGGCCTACAGTTAGTTGCACCTGGCTGTCTAGACCCTACTTGCTTACATTCATTTTCTCCAAAGGACCTCGGAATGGCAGTTTGGGTGGAGAGTCCTGAAATATTTTTTTCAGATCCCTTGTGAAGAGGTAGCCAGGAACAGACCTGACTCTTAGCCTTCACTAGATCTGACACAGCCGGCAGACACAGCCCCTGCCCCAAACTGCATATCAGGGATGGGATGGGGGAGGGGAGGCCGGCAGAGAGCAGCAAAAACAGCAGCACCAAATGAAGGAAACAGGGGGATAACAGGCGTCAGCAAACTTTTTCAACAGGGGGCCAGTCCACTGTCCCTCAGACCTTGTGGGGGGCTGGACTATATTTTGAAAAAAGAAGAACGAATTCCTATGCCCCACAAATAATCCAGAGGTGCATTTTAAATAAAAGGGCACATTCTACTCATGTAAAAACACGCTGATTCCTGGACCATCCGTGGGCTGGATTTAGAAGGCGATTGGGCTGGATCCGGCCCCTGGGCCTTAGTTTGCCTACCTTGGAGGCAGCAAAAAAAAGCCAAGATGAGGCAGAATTGAAGTGGGGGTTTCTAAAACAGAGGGCAGCGACCGCACAGTCCTGGGCACTGGAAGGACCCTGAGTGCATAAACGTAAAACTTTACATGGTAATTAAAACCGCACCATTAAGCCTGACAGGAATCAATAGGACAAGAAGAGACTCAGGCCTCCTCACACAAAGGAGTAAAAGACTCACCGAGTCACTTCTGCAAACTTGGGTGGACTTGGGACTCTGAAGGGGTCCTGTCATGCTGCTCTGTCCTTCAGGGGCAATAGGTTAAGGACAGTCCTATTCCTCTCCCTCACAGAGCTATAGGTCTCTAAGAGTTTCCCAGGAAGAGGAGATCAATGCAAAGTTTAGTGGAAGAGGGATCCATGCCCATTCCGTTATAACCACCAGATTATGGAATTCCAAATTGTGTGTGTTGTCTCCAGATCAGAGAGGGCGGAAACTCTGCAACTGAGTTTTATGCTGCTGACTGAAATTGTTACCAATAGTGTGTGTGTGTGTACACTTTGGTTGTAATCCTATGCCCACCTGCTTGCAAACTGGTCTCATTTCCGTCAGTGGGACTTCTTTTCGGCAAGAACTGGTCTAAGCCTCTATATATCACATCCTCTCTCCACCACACGATTAGTTATTTAATTTGAAAGTGAGGGATGCAGTTCTGCTGTTTATTTGTTAGGGTTAAACTTGCCCCAGCTGCACTCTAAACACATTTTTTACAGTCTGGCAGTGATCTTTGCCTATTAAGCATTTCTGGCTTCAGAAGAACGCTATTGATTTATTCCACTTTTATAGCTGGAGGTATTTATTCCTATTTGCTTTCGTGCTTCTTCATTCTGGTTAGGAAAACAACAAGAGCAACCGAACAACAGAAGTGGGTGAAAACTGATGATTCATGCCTTTTTCTAGCTGTGAGGGAGGAGAAAGCAGGTGACGGCAGTTCAGGTGGGATAAACGACTTTAGGTCATTCGCGTACTTTATTCTTAGGTTGCAAAAAAAAACCAAAAACAGTTAAGGGATTGTAAATGCACAAGTAAGCAATGCACATATGAAAACCCCTTCACATTACGGATGAAAATCACCATGCCCTGCTGTTGCGTATTCTCGTCAGCAAAGACAATTAATACAGCACCGGCTGGCATTCATTAATGTAGCACATAGGACTATGCAGCAATCTGGCATCTACGCAAATTCTTAACATGGAATTCAGCCTCTGGCCTCTAGGCCAGCCCACCCACTGGGCAAATGACATATTTGCCTTTAGCAGCCATTATTTAGGAGATTCCATATGGCAGCCAACATAAGCATGCCTTATTTTCTCCCATTGGCCATTTTGCAGAGTCCAGGAAAATGAATGAAACCTAAGCAAACACAAAGGGTCTCCCTCATCCTTGCAAACTGTAAAATGGATGGCTAGTAAAGAAGAAATGAGAGCTGAAAATAACCGAGCTATGCTCAGGGTGAGGACCTGAAAACATTAATTCAAAATGATCTTTAGGCGTCCAGAAGGGGACATAAAAAGCACAAGCTGTATGAGGTGTCGATGTGCTTGGAATGTGATCCAATGTATGGCCTTAAAAATACTTCATAAACTACCTTAAATACAAGCTATGTGGATACTGGATGTGTGTGTGAATATGCTAAACCTGTCTATTACGATGTGAATCTGAACACACATCAAGGTGGGAGTGTGGTGGCCTTGCTCAGGCCCAGTGACCCTACCCTGCCTTAAACCTTACACATGTTTTGCATAAGGTCTGATAAGGCCAAAGCTTCAGGTCCCAAACGGATACGGGCTCTTTGGGACTCCGCTTTCTGACACTTTAGTACTAGTGCTTTACAGAACCAGTCTGCAGAGTTTTCCACTTTTCTGCTCCACTGAAATGGTACAGAGTGTTTGAAGTGCCCTGGCTTTTAGGAACTTGCAAGCTGACTGTTCCTCTAAATGCAGGTGCTGCCCTTTTGCTCCTAGTGGGCGTGCACAGCCCCGTCTTAAACTTAACTCACACCCCCTCTGAAGGGGCAGCTGTGTAATTTGGGGTTCTCCTGGATCCACTGCTGTCATGTGAGGCACAGGTGGCCTTGGTGGCATGCTGTGCTTCTTATCTGCTTAGACTAGTGATGCTAAACAATGACCCTGGACCCAGCTATACAGCCGCAAATAAAATGCTTTAAGTGTGTTGTAAAGTGCAATACACAAATGAGACACAAGATGGCGACAGTGAGCTATGGCAAACTCAATGTATTTTTCAAAACGTTTTTTTAAAAAGCATTTTCACAGCCTTTTTTTATATGTGTGTAGATTCTACCCCTATCTGGACTGGGGTAACTTGGTTGCAGTAATCTGCTCTGGCAACCTCAAGATTAAACTACTGCAATGTCCTTTATATGGAACTACCCTTGAAAACTGTTTGGAAGCTTCAGCTATGCAAGAATTATTATTATTATTATTATTATTATTATTATTATTATTATTATTATTATTATTAGCCGTCCATCTGACTGGGTTGCCCCACGCACTCTGGGTGACTCCCAGCAAAAATAGTAAAAGCACAACAGCACATACTAAAAACTTCCCTTTCTCCATACAAGACCTTGTGTGGAGTCAAACCACTGGTTAATCTATCTACACTGAGCTATGGCAGAATGTGAGCCCCAAACTCTTGACAATTTGAGGTAAACAGATCATATAACACCAGTTCTGTTACAATTACATCAGCTGCTGAGGTGCTTCTAAGCTCATTCCTTATGGCTCAGAACCCTAATAACTTATGAAACATCTCCTACATTACAAAAGTACCTGGGCCCCTTCAGCTGAGTCTCTTCTCTGAATCCCTTCTTTGACGAAGACAAGGGAGAGGAACCTTCTCACCCTCCCTACTGAGGTCTTTTCAGTGTCAGGTATTTAAAAAAGTATTTTTCCCAGTCTTCTGGTGGACTGTGGTGATGTTATCTACTGTCAATGTGCTATCAAAGGTTTCTGATATTGCAGGTTGCTTTGTGTGTGTTTTATGAACTATGTGTGATCTTTTTTGGTGAATGTGTTCAGGATAGATAGATGATAGATAAATGATAGCTGTTAGTCTCTTGGAGACCTTTGGGGGGGTCACAAGCAACTAATAGGTTTGATAAATAATAATAAATATGCATGTCAGCTGGATAAGAGTTTGCAATTCCAGCTGCAAATGCCCAGGAGCAAACTACATCAGATAATATCAGAAAGAAGGTAACTTGGAGACCATTGTCTACACCAATAGAACAATATCTTTATCTGAAATCGAATCTGCTGGATTGCTGCAAAATCAGTAAGTAGCACCATCTTTTTCTTCATTGGTTTGAGGAGAGCTGCTAGTTTTATTGCTGTTAGTGGAAGCCTAATTTGCACTTTGGTTTTATAGCAGTGGCAGGCAAAGCTTATCCTAGGGGTAATTATTAATGCATTGTACAAAACCCCACATCGATAAATAAGGGATAGACCCATAGCAACAGTTGGCTCAGGTTCCAGGCAGAAGAGGCCTTATCACCAGCCCAACTTACCCTTCCCCCTTCAAGATGACTTGAGTTGCCTGGTAGTTTTAAAGTCTGCAATAAAAATAAAAAACTAAAGCCCATAAACAAACTGGGAACGGCAGCTCTGACTGCTGTGGAGGTACAGCTTGCACTGTAATGAAATTTCAGGGCAGGAACTAAATCAGCAGCTGACTTCAGCTGGGATTTCACTCATGCAATGGCTGAAGCAGGAATCAGCCAACAGGGTGATAAGGTGTATCCCATCAAATAGAAGAAGACTCCACTGAAGCCAGCTTTTAAACCCCAATTTAGAGAGTCTGCAGGGTCATTTTGGGTTATAGGTAAAGGTAAAGGTACCCCTGCCCGTACGGGCCAGTCTTGCCAGACTCTAGGGTTGTGTGCTCATCTCACTCTATAGGCTGGGAGCCAGCGCTGTCCGCAGACACTTCCGGGTCACGTGGCCAGCGTGACAAGCTGCATCTGGCGAGCCAGCACAGCACACGGAACGCCGCTTACCTTCCCGCTAGTAAGCGGTCCCTATTTATCTACTTGCACCCGGGGGTGCTTTCGAATTGCTAGGTTGGCAGGCACTGGGACCAAGCGACGGGAGCGCACCCCGCCGCAGGGATTCGAACTGCTGACCTTTCGAACGGCAAGTCCTAGGCGCTGAGGCTTTTACCCACAGCGCCACCCGCATCCCATTTTGGGTTATATCCTGGTCTAAACTCTGAAGACCAATCCAGTATGTTCCCAGTGCATGACGAGGTCATCACCACCCAGAGGCCACCAGCTTGTGATGGCAATTGGGGGGTGGCGATGCCACGTGCGTGATGTCAGAACATTGGGAGGAGCTGGGGCGGGGCAAAACACGATGGCCACACAGCTCAATGGCCAGTGGCTCCTCCTTCGCCTCCTCTTGGTGCCACCAGTGGCAGGAGGAGAAGTTGGCCACTGGAGCTACATTCTGCATTTCGCCTCCACACTTTCTGGACATTGAGGGGTCCACCCCCCAAAATATAGGGGTGCCAAAAGGCTTGCCCCCCGGGAGCTGGAGCCCTTGTCACTACCACTTGCTAAAAGTCTCCAGAGCTGTTAGGCAATTCGCACTGCAAAGGAGGCCCGGTCCACCCTTTCTCACAGCCCCATCAAACACATGCAGATACACACACACACACAATGACATTTCACAGGTGATTATAAGGATGTTCCTGTGCATTAGCGAGTGGGACTAGTAGGAGTCTAGAAGCCCAGTGCCCTGTCCAAACCCCTAGGTAAGTGGAAGTGAGATTTGGTATGCTCAAGAGACATTGAATATTAAGACATTCTGAAACAGGGGGTCACATCTAACCATCAAACTGGGGAACACAAAGTTTATAACCAAGGCCAGCATTGCATTGCAAAGCAAGCCAACAACTGGGGAGAAAGGAAACTTTGGACAACAGCTCAAGGGTTTGTTTAGCTCACAGAAATGCAAGCTCCCTTTACATGTGAACTGTCACACAATCTCAGTTTCTCTTTAGTTCTCCATGCTTCACGTTGAAATAAATATACACAAAGCAGGTTTCACGATTCTCCATTCTGATGGATATCACTTCTTTTCATATTTGAGGGCAACAACTGCAAAAGGTGAATTTTGCACATGCCGCATTTTTCACGGTCTTGACAGTTTGGGAATGTGCAGATCCTTCTCCTTTCATTTAGTCCAAAGAGGCAGAATTGCAAGGAGTCCCTGCCCCATGACGCATGCAGAGTAACCATATTGCAGAGTAGCAGGAAGGCAACAAGTCAACAAGATCGGAGGCCTGGTGTGTAAAACATGATATAACTACAGAGTTCCAACAAACAAACAAACAAACCCAGTCCTGGTTCTATAGTAATACCTCAGATTCTGATAATGTTTCTTTTTTAAAAAAAAAAGAAAGAAAGAAAATAAACCTTCTTCAAATGTGCTCCACTTTGTTAAATTCTGCCTCCCTCAGGGCTGCTGGGCCAACTGCATTCAGTTCCTCCAAAACTCTGTGTATGTTGATGAGCCTTGACCTATATTATTAGTTCTGACCTTACATTATAATATTTGACCTCTGAAAAGGCTATTTCAATGTCCTTTTAAATCAAGCTTCTTGTGGTCTTTGCTGCCTCATCCCCAGATCCATGGACACTGGTACGCCTTGGACAGATCCTGCCCTGTATCCTCATAGGACTCTGCCTATGTGCCTTCATTTCAATGTTTAAACATTCATTGCCTGCCATGTCAATCCCACCCCGGCTCTCTCATCCGTGCTTCCGAAGCGCCACCTGACAGTGATCTGTGGAGCTTGCTCTCTCCTGCCGGGTGCAGTTTTATATCATCTGACTTTGAGATAGTTAAAAGCTGCTAAAAGCAAGTCATGCATGCAATCTACTTGAAAATCTCCCGTTCTGTGGGTTAGGTGGATTTTAAGCACTGTAGGTGCTCTCCTCCTCCAGCACAGGGGTATTTTAGCAGGCCTCCACTTCCAACGGCAGCCATCCCACTAAGACGTAGGGAGCCTGAAAAGGTATTCTTTCCCAGATCAGCTACCCCATAGGCACGAGGACTATGAGGCACAAGTGTGGCAAGGAGGAGCCTCAGGACACGGGTGGCGCTGTGGGTTAAACCACAGAGCCTAGGACTTGCCGATCAGGAGGTTGGCAGTTCAAATCCCCATGACGGGGTGAGCTCCCATTGCTCGGTCCCTGCTCCTGCCAACCTAGCAGTTCGAAAGCGCGCTGCTCTGGTTCACCAGAAGTGGCTTAGTCATGCTGGCCACATGACCCGGAAGCTGTACGCCAGCTCCCTCGGCCAATAAAGCGAGATGAGCACTGCAACCCCAGAGTTGGCCACAACTGAACCTAATGGTCAGGGGTTCCTTTACCTTTACCTTTAAGGCAAGGAAGCCGTAAGCGCCTCTTCTTTATTTTTTGAATACTGACAGGTTGATCTCCATGGGTGTGCATACTTTTCATTGAATATCAGGAGGAAGATAAACAAAGCAAAAACAAAAAACAGAAACTCACATCTTAAAAAATAAGATAAAATAAGTAGTATTATCCATACCATAGCATACAATAAAGAAACCCTGGACTCATCCAGAAGCTTGCTACAAAATGGAATTGTCAATTCAGGAGCATCCCACACCCCGATATTTTGGGGCCCAAACCTGAGACCTGGAGGCACGTGCTGCTGGTGTCATAGGAGGCAAGCCACGGCGATATCCCAGAGGACTTTGAGTCAGCCCTGGGGGTCTGGCAACCCCAGTCCCTATTTTCTACGGACAGTCCCAGATTTACAGAAGCCATCCCAGTTTCTGATTTGATTCCTGAATGTCTTGCTTTTCCTGAGGACTGTTGGAGGGTACGGGGTTATGCAACCCCCAGGCCAAGGAGATAAGTAACTCTACAAGCTTTAGAAGGCAGCCCTGTATAGGGAAGTTTTTTAATGTTTAATGTTTTATTATGTTCTTATATATGTTGGAAGCCACCCAAAGTTCCTGGGGCAACCCAGTCAGATGGGTGGGGTATAAATAGTAAAAGAATTATTGTTATGGAATAGGACACCCCTATTTTCATCGGAGAAATGTTGGAAGGTATGCAACCCTGCTATACACTCCAAGAGAGTGGGGGTAGAATTGATTGTTAGGACAGGTAAATGTCTAGGTGGGTGACCCAAGCTAAAACCTTAATGTCTTCCAGTGCTTGGGAGGCTACCGGGAAGAGCATAGCAGCAGCGAATACAAGTTGAGGCCTAGAGAAGGGAGGGAAGTTTGTAAAGGGGTGAGGCTGGAATGAGCTTGGTTCCACATCTCAAGCCACAGAAGCCGTGGAACAGTTTGATTTCAAAGCCCCTGAAATGGAGAAGGATTGTGTTAGGTACGTCATCTGATTTCGAGAAGACTCTGGTTTACATTAAGCTATTCTATGGGCAAATCAAGCTGATAACACCGTCTAGCTGGACAGACCATTAACCCCTTCTACTGCATTAATAATAATAATAATAATAATAATAATAATAATAATAATAATTTATTTATACCCCGCCCATCGGGCTGCGTTTCCCCAGCCACTCTGGGCGGCTCCCAATCAAGTGTTAAAAACAACACAGCATTAAATATTAAAAACTTCCCTCAACAGGGCTGCCTTCAGATGTCTTTTAAAAATAGGATAGCTGCTTATTTCCTTGACATCTGATGGGAGGGTGTTCCACAGGGTGGGTGCCACTACTGAGAAGGCCCTCTGCCTGGTTCCCTGTAACCTCACTTCTCGCAATGAGGGAACTGCCAGAAGGCCCTCGGCGCTGGACCTCAGCATCCGGGCATAACGATGGGGGTGGAAACGCTCCTTCAGGCATACTGGACCGAGCCCGTTTAGTGCTTTAAAGGTCAGCACCAACACTTTGAATTGTGCTCAGAAACATACTGGGAGCCAATGCAGATCTCTCAGGACCAGTGTTATATGGTCCTGGCGGCCACTTCTTCACTTGACATTTGAAAACCAGCTTGACCCCTGCACCTATTTTCAAGGTGGGATTAAATATGGGGAACCTATGGGCATGTGATACATTGGGATAGCACGATGAATGGCATGCTCATTTAGGATACAATTCTGTGCTTCACATTCAAACAAGAGCTATACTTCAACACCTGCTCTTAATGAGATCCGGAGAAATTGGGGAGCCAGTGTGGTGCAGTGGTTAAGAGCGGTAGACTCGTAATCTGGGGAACCGGCTTCGTTTCCCCGCTCCTCCACATGCAGCTGCTGGGTGACCTTGGGCCAGTCACACTTCTCTGAAGTCTCTCAGCCTCACTCACCTCACAGAGTGTTTGTTGTGGGGGAGGAAGGGAAAGGAGATTGTTGGCCACTTTGAGACCCCTTAGGGTAGTGATAAAGCAAGATATCAAATCCAAACTCCTCCTCCTCCTCCTCCTTCTCTTCTTCTTGTCTTAAGTGCTTTACAGCCTTTAGTACCATTTGTTCACACAACAGCCCTACGAGGCGGGTCACTACTGTAGCAGAAGCTGACAGGCCAAGACTTGTTCAGTGCCACCCACAGCCAGAGCAGGATGTGAGCCCGGGCTCCAGCTCCTGTATTCCTGGCACTGCACCAGCTAACTATGTCCCAGAGACCCACCAGTCTGGAAACAAGAAGCCCAAGCGATGACGGAGGAAATTACCTGAGCTGACAGCATTCAAGCCGGCTAAGCTCCCCCTGCCACTAGCTCTCTTCCGAAGCCCAGAAATAGTGAGTTTGGTTCTTTAAGACAGATGGAAGCTGGTGTTTACTGCAGGCATTGTTTTCCTCGCAGAACCAAAGGGATAGCTGTCTCAGTCTGTGTGTGTGTGTGTGTGTACACACGTTGCAGTGTGTCAGATCTGAAAGGCTGTGCTTGCAGATTGCAGCAAGGATGGTAATGAAGCATGAAACTGCCATCTTTGAATAGAATCTCCTCCGCCCCCCCCGCCCCACCCCCGCTCCCAGCCACCTTTTCCTTCTCCCCCCTGGGCAGTCGGCCACCAGTTCACATCCCAACCCACACACTTATTTATATTTTTAATTAATGGGAAATTTCAGCCTCCATTAGATGAGAAGGGCTCGGTAATGAGCCACCAATGCATTAGGTGCCACTACAAATATTTCACCGTCTCTCCACTGCGGACGTGAGCACAGGATCAAACAAATGAAAGCAAGGAAACAGTTTCTTTCTTTATTACATCCCTCCCCCCCCGCCGCCGCCTTACCTCCCACAGGAGCCTAGAGTGCACATAAGCAAAAAGGAAAAGAAAAATGCAGCCCAATTAAAACAACCATATAAAATACTATTTTAAAAAAACAGTTTGACAACACAGCAAAGCAACCTGTCAGCCCCTTTCCCCATTCCCCAAAGGCATGGACAAACAGATATGTCTTTAGTTGTATCTGGACTGATGCCAACATGGGGGAAGAGAATTCCTTAACTGGGAGGCCACCGTGGAGAAGGCCTTGCATCATGTGGCTGCCCAATGGGCAATGCCTACTGGTGTGGCAACATGAGTAGAGTTCCATGGGATCAGACCAAAGGCCCATCTAGTCCAGTATCCTATGCGCCCAGTGGCCAACCAGATGCTTATGGGATGCCAGAAAGCAGGACCTGAGTACAGTGGTACCTTGGGTTACGTACTTAATTAGTTCCAGAGGTCCGTTCTTAACCTGAATCTGTTCTTAACCTGTAGCACCACTTTAGCTAATGGGGCCTCCCACTGCTGCTGCGCCACCGGAGCCGATTTCTGTTCTCATCCTGAAGCAAAGTTCTTAACCCGAGGTAATATTTCTGGGTTAGTGGAGTCTATAACCTGAAGCGTATGTAACCTGAAGCGTATGTAACCAGAGGTACCACTGTACAAGAGACCTCTCCCTGCCTGCAACTCCCAGAACCTGGTATTCAGAGGCAGGGCTGTCTTAAGCATATCCAGCGCTGTGGTGCAAAAATCCCTCTGGCGCGCCCCCGTTTCCCACAGTGGTTGACCTTTTTAAGGGGGGGACCCCCAAGTTGTTGACCTTTTTTAGGAAAGGCTGCTCCTGCCCTCGCGCTGCTGCCCCATGCTGCTCGTTCACGGCCAGACATCAGCTCCCACAGCGAGATCCTGTTGTGGGGCTGGGCAGCTGGGCACGATGGGGGCGGCAAGGGAGGCAGGCGGGGGTCTCGTTCAGGCAGGGACAGGCAAAGCGAGCTGGGCCGTCCGCGTCGCCGCAGCAGAGAAGCGCGATCACTCAGCCGTAGTCCCGCCATCCTTGCTTGGGGAGGAAGGGGGGAGGAGCAGTGGCGTAGCGTGGGGGTGCAGGGGGGGCCGGCCACACCGGGGGCAACATCTGGGGGGGGCGCTCGCACTCGCAGCTCTCTGCCCCTACCTGGCTCACTCACTCTCTCTCACTGCAGTGCTGGCTATGCGAATCCGATCCGAGCAGCCAGGTCGCCGCCCACTGTGGAGGGGAGGGTGCCAGGCGTGCGGTGCGGTGTGGAGAGAGAGCGAGGGACTATCTGGGGGAGGGACAGTGCAGCGGGGGGGGCGCAAATTACTTGCCTTGCCCCGGGTGCTGACAACCCACGCTACGCCACTGGGGAGGAGAGAGCATGACTGGGAGGGGATTGGGCAGGAGAAGGAAACGTGATTCGTATGAAGGAGTGCAAAGGTGGTGGGGCAGCGGGAGGAGGCAGGATCCGTGCAAGGCAGTGGAGAAGCAGGGGAAGAAGCGAGAGGCACTGGGGGCAGCAGTTGTAGCGTGTAGCCTCAAGCGCAGGGATCTTTTGAGGTAGAGTGGATGGGGGAGCGGTGGTAGAGTCACGTTTATTATGCACAGAGCTTGAGATGCAAGCACACACCACGCAGCCGAGGAGGTGGTGTGTCGCGGAGCCAGCGGAGAGAGCTCCGGACTGCGGGAAAGCATCCCGAGCCTTCCGGCCTCCAATGGGCGCTGGAGGTGTGCAAGCACCAAGTCCCAGGTCCACCTCACTTACCTCCCCGCTCTCTCCTCCCCGGACTCTCTGCCTGGCGCCCTCCACTGCTTGGCACCCTAGCTCGCTGCACCACTACGCCCAATGGTAAAGACATCCCTGTTCAGAGGCACGCTGCCTCCGACAGTTGAGGTAGAACATTCAGTTGAGCTACACACCTTAAGGCACATTTTGGAGAAAGTGCTCCTGGTTGTTTTTTAAAAAAATATTTTTATTAAAGCTTTTACATAGAAAAAAAAAGAAAAATACAAAAACAAAAAGAGAAACAGATAAAAACAATTCCATTTTCATAATATTCCTTGCATTTGCTTATTTCCCAGACTTCCTCACACCTCCCCTCGCTGTATTCCAGTTTAAATATTTAATCAGCAAATCCCTTCTCTCTATCTTATCTTAATCTTTGTCTTAATACCTTAGTGTACCTTAATCTTTATCTTAATATCTTAATATATTAAACCTTTAGTTTTTCATCTTTTAACCTTCGAATTTTTCATACTCCTTGACCGCTTCGTTGCTAATAACCTTTTAACCTCCATCCGATGTCATTCTAACATTCATTAATCTTATATTTCTGTAGATAATCTTTAAATTTCTTCCAATCTTCTTCCACCGTCTCTTTTCCCTGGTCTCTGATTCTGCCAGTCATTTCCGCCATTTCCATGTAGTCCATCACCTTCACCTGCCATTCTTCCAGAGTGGGTAGTTCTTGTGTCTTCCAATACTGCGCGATAAGAATTCTTGCTGCTGTTGTAGCATACATAAAGAAAGTTCTATCCTTCTTTGACACCAGTTGGCCGACCATGCCCAGGAGAAAGGCCTCTGGTTTCTTCAGAAAGGTGTATTTAAATACCTTTTTCATTTCATTATAGATCATTTTGGAATGATCTATAAAGTGCTCCTGCAAGTACTTTAGATACTAACACCAGCAACTTGAATTGGGTCCAGTAGCTCATAGGATGCCAGGGAAGTGCTTTCAGGATTGGTATTATAGGCTCTCTCTTTGCCAGCCCACTTAAGAGCCAGGCAGCTGCATTCTGCCCATCCTTCTCGCCTCCTCCCTGCAAATCCTGCTGCAATTCTCCCTTCTTTCCCACCGCTCCCCTCCCAGAACTGATGTAATCGAATGAAGAACGATTCCGTAAGAGATTCAGTACACCATATGGCCTGCTTCAGTTCCAGTTCACAGGGTGTAGCAAAGTTAATGGGAGGCTCTGAATTAATGGCTGGGATCAGTAATGGGCTGGATGTGGGCTAACAAGCTGAAGATTAATCCAGACAAGGTGGAAGATTTCTGGTCAGTTGAAAAGCTGATGTGGCCAGGGTGAGATGGAGAGGCTGTTGGGGACGTGGCTGCACTGTGTTCTTGGGGAAAGAGGCCCGTGGCTTTGCTCCTGGGTCCAGCTTTGCTCCTGGATGCTGAAGTGGCAGCTGGTGCCCCAATTGCCCCCTTTCCTGGAGAAGGCAAATCTGACCACCTTTGTGCATTTTGAGAACATCTTCAAATTGGATGCCAGCTACGGCAACATCAGCTGGTGCAGAATTTTGACTAGAGTATGTTTTTCGTATAATGGTACTCTGATATTGTGCCATCTTCATCAGTTCCCCGTTTGTTTCAAAGCCCCAATCACTGTTGTTGTTGTTGTTTAGTCATTTAGTGGTGTCCGACTCTTCATGACCCCCCTGGACCAGAGCACGCCAGGCACTTCTGTCTTCCACTGCCTCCCGCAGTTTGGTCAAACTCATGCTGGTAGCTTTGAGAATACTGTCCCACCATCTCGTCCTCTGTCGTCCCCTTCACCTTGTGCCCTCCATCTTTCCCAACACCAGGGTCTTTTCCAGGGAGTCTTCTCTTCTCATGAGGTGGCCAAAGTATTGGAGCCTCAGCTTCCAGTGAGCACCCAGGGCTCCTTCATGGATCACTGCCTTGTCGTGGCAAAGGGGCTTGAATAACTCAGAGAAGCTATGAGCTATGCCATGCAAGGCCAGCCAAGACGGACAGGTCATAGTGGAGAGTTTTGACCAAACGTGATCCACCTGAAGCAGGAACCGGCAACCCACTCCAGTATCCCTGCCAAGAAAACTCCATGGACAAAAATCACAGTACTGGTTAAGAATTTAAAGTCCTAGATATTTTAAAAATTGCCTCCTTTACAAAATGTTAGCAGTTCTGCATCCCAGGAGGCAGAACTCCCTTACATTCAACAGTGGCATTGGAAATAGTTGTTGCTGGTAAATGTCTGTCTCGAGAGGTCCATAATTTCATCACTTGTCCCTAGATAGCATGTCAATCTAGATGACAATTGTACCATCCTCTAAACAATGCTGGAAGGGAGACCCCTGTCTCATATACCTTACCTGTTGCACTTCAGGGGGCCGTGGGGCAGAAAGCAGAATGGACCCCTGCCAAAGATCTCAATGGAGGTAAGGTCATACATAAGGAGATAATCTTACTCTTTTCTCTTTATTCCTGTGCTCCAATTACAACACCATAAGTTGATAAAGTTAAAGAAATGAAGGTGAGGATAACCACAGATTGTATCCCTTGTAAAGGTAGAATCATAGAGTTGGAAGAGACCAGAAGGGCCATCGAGTCCAACCCCCTGCCAAGCAGGAAACACCATCAGAGCACTCCTGACATATGGTTGTCAAGCCTCTGCTTAAAGACCTCCAAAGAAGGAGACTCCACCACACTCCTTGGCAGCAAATTCCACTGTCAAACAGCTCTTACTGTCAGGAAGTTCTTCCTAATGTTTAGGTGGAATCTTCTTTCTTGTAGTTTGGATCCATTGCTCCGTGTCCGCTTCTCTGGAGCAGCAGAAAACAACCTTTCTCCCTCCTCTATGTGACATCCTTTTACCAATTAGATCCAGTCGCAGACGACTCTGGGGTTGTGGCACTCATCTCGCTTTACTGGCCGAGGGAGCCGGCGTTTGTCCGCAGACAGTTTTCTGGGTCATGTGGCCAGCATGACTAAGCCGCTTCTGGCAAAACCAGAGCAGTGCATGGAAATGCCATATACCTTCCCGCCAGAATGGTACCTATTTATCTACTTGCACTTTGACATGCTTTCGAACTGCTAGGTTGGCAGAAGCTGGGACCGAGCAACAGGAGCTCACCCCATCGTGGGGATTTGAACTGCCGACCTTGTGATCAGCAAGTCCTAGGCTCTGTGGTTTAACCCACAGCGCCACCCACGTCCCTTGTAGGGTGGTGTAAAAGAGCATCCTTGAATTTGCTGCTATGAATAACACAAGACCAAGCCTCTCTTAAACTATTTTAGTAGAACTGTGGCAGGTTCTGAGGGGATTAGGCACCCCAATGTTTCTCCCTACCACCATCATAGGAGCCCAGGAGATGTGGAATTAGGGACCTATCCCATCACTTCTCAGTCATGGTGCCTGGGCTATGGAATTCTTGACCTCAGTAGGTTCAGTTAGCCCCTCCCTCTTCACAATGGGGAGCACAGTGCTATCCTGGCATGCTTTGGGCATGATTAATAACTAAGTTGCTTCTCCTTTTGTTTACTGTGATGTTGTTTCAAATGCAAGAGAGCAACTTCTATTAGTTTTTGTTTCATTGTCCTTGCATCTGAAGTGCAGCAGGTAGATAAATGTTACCTGGACTTTGGAATTTGTAGAACACATTTTTTTAATTTAAAAAAAAAACTTGGCATAAAAATTACGTGTGTGTGTGTGTGTGTGTAAACTTTATTCATCTTTAGTTTGTTAGCTGCCTTGAAAGTCCCATGTGGGGACAGAGAGGGAGAGGGAGAGAGAGAGAGAAAATACATCTTGGCTTAGTCTGAGTTTGAATGTTCATATTTAAATATGCAATTAAAATGTATTTTATCACAAAACAAGCTTTTTTTAAAAAAGTATGTTATTGATTTTCCTGAGAAAACAACAGCAATATAGAAGCAGGCGAGTTATTTATTTATTAATATTAAATTTGTATGTCGCCCTCTGCCTACAGGTCTCAAGGCGGTTCACAAGATAAAATCACAATATAAAACACAAAATACATAATCAAAATAAAAAGGTCCCCCCAATCACACAAGTGAAAGTTGAAAAGCTTTTGAGGACATCTGAAGTAGAAGAGATTGGAGTCCACATGGCAGAGGACAGAGGCAGTCCAGAGTCTCAGAAAGGCAGATGAAAGACTAAGAACTTGTATATGTCCCTTAATGTATTCCCTGAGTGGGCTCCCAGTGGCAAATAAAAGTCAAAGGGTTTTGCCTTTCCTCTGACCAATTTTATATTGAACATCAATTTTTCTGCAAGCGCAATATGCAAAAGTCTATGGAGCCATTGCTCAAAGGTTGATCGCCAGCTTCCAGGTTTTTGACGTTTCTAGTCAAGCACCCAGTAACATGTAGGATAATAGCATTTTATGTACTAATTCCTCCATGCCCCCTCCCATACATTTAGTATCACTTACTGTGAAATCATCTGGCGTATTGATTTATATAAATATCAAATTTCAATATGCAGCTATTTTTGGACAGTCCCAAACACACACACACACAAGATCCTTGTTGTCCACATAACCTACAACAATTATAATTTCTACTCTTCCTTACATGTGCTAAGCTTAGAGGAGATCACAAAACAAGTATTCAACCACGTATTTTATCTCGATGTATATATTTCTAAACATAGTGTGGTGTAGTGGTTAGACTGGGACCTAGAGTTCAGATCCTCACACAGTCATGAAACTCACAGTGACCTTGGATGAGTCACGGTCTCTCCATGTAACATATCTCACAGGGTCATAGAATCATAGAATCATAGAGTTGGAAGAGACCACAAGGGCCCTCGAGTCCAACCCCCTGCCAAGCAGGAAACACCATCAGAGCACTCCTGACATATGGTTGTCAAGCCTCTGCTTAAAGACCTCCAAAGAAGGAGACTCCACCACACTCCTTGGCAGCAAATTCCACTGCCGAACAGCTCTTACTGTCAGGAAGTTCTTCCTAATGTTTAGGTGGAATCTTCTTTCTTGTAGTTTGGATCCATTGCTCCGTGTCCGCTTCTCTGGAGCGGCAGAAAACAACCTTTCTCCCTCCTCTATGTGACATCCTTTTATATGGAAGAGGGAACAATGCACATCACCCTCCGCTCCTTGGAGAAATATGCTATATACATTTAATATTGAATATTTTATCCTAAAATATGCAATTTTAATGCACTTCAGTATCTTTCTTTCCAGCAGAAAACCGCACAGCAAAGTTCAGAGAAGTGTGAAATTCAAAGGATAATTACATTCTGATCCTCGCATTAGCCTGGGAGGTGTGGAGCAGGTCAGTTCACATCAGAATCCATAGAAATTAAACTCTTCAAGCACCCCAAGTTGAGTGTCTCTTGGAAACAAAATGGTGAGCAGAGGAACTCTGAGCAAAATGGTGCAGACAGTGTAAGCTTCTACCGGATAACATATGCTAAAGGCTTGATTTGCCTATGCAGCCTGAGCAATTAACTCCAGCACCTTCAGCGCAGTAATGGCCAAATCGAATTATCTGTGTAAATGCATAGGGAGTCAGCTCCGAGGTAGCAATGAGGTTATTTTCTGCAGGTACTAATACAAGCCTTACATCTGTGGGTTCTTTTTATCTGTTTGTGTGGGCAGCTCTGTTGACATTCATTGTCAGCTGGAAATCTCAGTGGAAAGATTTCAGAATTGTTCACTCATTACCTTGGCTCTTCTTGCCTTGAGTCATATTGAGGAAATGGAGTTGAGTTTTGGAAGAAGCGCGGAACACGCACGCCACATTAACACAGAATAAACAATAGAGTGAAAGCTTTAATTTGTTTGCTGTCATTTGTCTCATCAACACATTGCTTTCA
>NC_139539.1:92348863-92399373 GCF_965153285.1 Podarcis tiliguerta | reverse complement strand
AAGAAGAAGAAGAAGAAGAAGAAGAAGAAGAAGAAGAGGAGGAGGAGGAGGAGGAGTTTGGATTTGATATCCCGCCTTTCACTCCCTTTAAGGAGTCTCAAAGCGGCTCACATTCTCCTTTCCCTTCCTCCCCCACAACAAACACTGTGAGGTGAGTGGGGCTGAGAGACTTCAGAGAAGTGTGACTGGCCCAAGGTCACCCAGCAGCTGCATGTGGAGGAGCGGAGACGCGAACCCGGTTCCCCAGATTACGTGACTACCGCTCTTAACCACTACACCATACAGAGCGCCGCTGTTCAAATGAGCTCCTGAAAGCCAACAGCAGCAGGGCTTCCAGAGAGCAATGGTCTGGGGGAACTGAGAATAACTATGCCACAAACCAGGCATCCCCAACCTTTGGCCCTCCAGATGTTTTGGACTACAATTCCCATCATCCCTGGCCTCTGGTCCTGTTAGCTAGGGATGATGGGAGTTGTAGGCCAAAACACCTGGAGTGCCAAAGGTTGGGGATGCCTGCCAGAAACCTTTCATGGGACTTTCACAGCACTCTTAATCATTGCCTTAACGATTCAGAATCTCAGCAAAGACGAAAGATCCTGAAAATTATCGGCCTTGAAAACCCACCAAGCTAAATAGAGCTGACAGATTACTTGTGTTGTAAACAAAAATGTGCCCTTTTTCCCTTATGGGGTATCCAAGAGCCCATATAACGTAGGTTCCCTATTGGTTGGAGAAAATAACAGAGGCCAACCAGAGAATATTGAGAAGCAAAGCAGCTAGTAAGCCTGATATTTATTGATCTGTTGCAACAGGGTCCTCACTCACCACACGCAGGAGGGAGGAGGAACCCAGAAAAATGGTGTGCAAGGCCTTATATAGACATTTTAAATTCCCTGCCCTGGAGCTCAAGACCACCCCTCCATACATCATACATACATCACAGAAGGGGTGTAATCCAAGACCACCCCCCACAAACATCATAGCTGCATCACAGAAAAGGTGTTGTTGTTTTTCCTGTCTGCCAGGTTATCTGATTTCCTTTCCTGATAGTCTGTCACACATTAAAATACTGGTTACTCAATTCCTGAGACAATGGGAAGGCTCCCTGACACACACACACCCCCTTGCAGAGAAAAAAAACTGGTCAGTTTGGAAATCAAAAATGATTTCAGGTCGGTCTTCCTGTGCTGATCTATGTGGGTGCTTGGTTGGTACACTTATGGACATTTAACATATATCTAAGACCTCCAAATTCCTATCACACTTGCAACAGGTATTCAAAGAGGTGTTGTCTTTGCCTGCTCAACATCAGTTTGACACAGAACACGTTTTCAACATGCCAGTGAAAAGGTGAAAGTCGGGGGCTCCCTCAGATGTAGTAATTGTCAAGTTTGTGCCTGTTCATGATAGAGATGAGCACAAATCCCGCCAAAAATCAATGGAAGCCCCAGTGAAGTGGGAACAGAAAAATATTTCTCTCTCCGGACTTTTCCAAGGATGTGATTCAAGCACGCTCTAAATTTGTTAATGCAAATGCCCTTGCTAGGGCAAAGAATGTGAAATGTGAAATACTACATTCAGTTCCCAGCCAAGTTTTGTATTCAATCTTCAGGTCAAACTCACAAATTCAACCAGTCAGATTTTGCAGAGGTATTCCTCACTAAAATTGGTGAAAACACCGGAACTGAAGCTTTGAATGACCCCCTTAACTAACTAATAAGAGGATGCACTGTTGAAGATATTGTTCTGCCAGTCTGGGCCTTCCGCCAATAGATTGGAATGTAAACAAGAGAATGTTTTATATCACCTGTTTATTGACTAGTGAAGCAGCAAAAGTCACCACCGCTTTTTGAATAAAAATACTAAGAAGTCAGAGTCAAGCTGAAAGGAAAGGAGGAGGAGGAAACTGCGAGCTCAGCCCACTCCGGAAGTAATGATTTTTATTTTTATTTTTCCATTTGGTTTATTTTTTTCTGTTTTAATTTTTCTTACATTTTCAAAACTGGTTAAGTTGGATAATCTGTTTTATTGTTTTCATTATGTAACATTAATGTGGTAGGAGATTTTTCTCGGTCTCTTCTTATTTTTGTTCTGTTTTTTGTGTGTTCACATTTTTATTCTTTATTCCCCCCCCCCTCTCTTTTCAACAATAATAATAATGAAATTGTTTGGTTATGGCTATTATTATGTATACAAAGCCAAATTATACAGAGAGATATGTGTAAGGTATTTGAGGTGTATGAATGGCAGGTTATATATATATATATATATATATATATATATGTACATATACAAGACATGTATCAATGAATATTGGATTTATGACCAAGATAAGAGGGGCCAAAAGGAAATTAATAATACAATATGTAGTTAGTTAGTTTATATGTAAAAGGGCTGAGAGATTCCAAAAAACAGTGAGTAATTCTGCAATACTTAAAATCTTTAAATACTGATATCGCTTATTTACAATAGACACCTGTGTTGGAACAAGACAAAAAAGTGTTAATGAAGGATTGGGTAGGAAAGGTATATACTACAAATTTTATTTCTAATGCTAGAGAGCTCACTATCTTGATATGAAAAAGATTGAGGGTGGGTATACAACAAGTTATTCGTGATGAAAATGGACGCCATTTAATTTTTTGTGTGAAAATTGCCGAAATGGTAATAATGCTAATTAATATATATGGGCCAAATGTAGATTGCCCAGATATGTTTTATCAATGTTTTAGTCATCTGAGTCAAAGTACATATAATAAACGTATAATAGGAGGCGATTTCAATGAAATAATTCATCCTAATCTGTTATTCCAAAACCGGGCAATAACCTAACACAATGTGCCAACTATCGCCCAATTTCTTTGATAAACATTGATACAAAAATCTTAACAGCTATAAATAGACTGCAAAGAATTATACCAACTATTTCTAAAAATGACCAAACAGGATTTATAAAGATGACACAAACTGCAAATAACATCAGGCTGGTAGTGGATTTGATCAATTTTAACAGGAACATTGAAGATTTAGCTATACCATCTCTAGATGCAGAAAAAGCTTTTGATAAGCTCCACAAACAATATATGGAAAAAGTACTATTAGACGTCTTTAAAAATTGGGAAAGAAATGGTTGTATGGAAGAGGTGGATGAATTGGGTATATTAACGTTAGACCAGCTGATAAACAAAGAGGATGAAATTTATACATATTCCATTTTAAGAGACAAATACAGATTACCTACAAATGCTCAATGGCAATATCTCCAGATAAAACACTTGCTAACCACCATCTATCGACCAGCAGCTTTTACAGCCTCAGAGACCCCAGAACTATAGAAGCAGTTGGTTCATTCTTGTGCAACAAAGAAACCGGCCATCAACATATATAAATCTTTAGGAATGGAATAAAGAATCTCAGTTTTGGCCACACAGTGGGAAACTGTTTTAAGTGCTATAACAAGGGCATCGCTGGACCTTAAATTGAGACTCATACCAAAAATAATAATATTTAAAATATACTGGACCCCATTATGTTTGTTTTTAAAAAGGGCTAACTAAGGTATCTAACTGTTAGAGATGGAATAGAAATAATGCTTCTCTAAAACATGTTTTTTCATTGTCCTATATTGAAAGATTTTTAGCAGAAGCTAAGTGAAACTATCAACAGGACTGTATGGAACAACCTTACATTTACAGAGCAAAATATCCTTTTGAATTATTTGCCCAGCACATGGAACCTTACAAAAGGACAATACGCGTGGACTCTCTGCACCCTTCTTACCATGGCAAAAAGACTGCTACTGATGAACTGGAAAAATAAAAATGCGGCTCCCTTCTATGATTGGATTGAAAACTTATACACACTCACAACGCAGATTTGCCATGGACAAATTCAATGATATTTGGAATTCATTTTTACAAATACTGTAATAGGTTAAGATCTGGTGAAGTACAATAACAACTTTGTAATGTATACAGTTTGGTGTTTTTTTCCCTCCCCCCTTTATTTTCACTTTTACAGGTGTGCTGTTTCTCTTTTTCTTTCTCTGTCTTTTATTTACATCTCACCATGTTAGTGCACATATAATTGTGTACTTTTAAACTTTCAATAAAGATGCCTAGATTTTTAATTTTTTTAAAAGAATACATCCTTCCACAATGGTTTTTTTAAAAACAAAAAACACCTTTATATGGAACATGCCTTCCCCTGGGCCTGAGGATTCATGACTGCTTCAGTCACAAGTGTGCAAGCAGGAGACTTGATTAAACTTGATTGCCCTTCAACCAAGAAAGCACAAAAAACACAGTATATGTTCTAAATAAATAAAACCACATACCTTTTGAATACTGATGATTGCTTCGGGCATTTCATCTGCGAGCTACAAGGAATTTAGAAGAGTGAATTTTATTTTGCAAAGCAAATGGAAAAAACCAGGGCACCTTATAAGGAATGGAAACAAACGTTTCAACACCCTCGTTATGCGATACCCATAATGAAACCTCATGATGCAATGCCAATGAACTGGTGGATGTGTATTCCAAAACAGGAGCATTGCGAGAAAATACAATGAACGTACACACTGTAACCCATGTGGCAGTTTCATCATGACCTACGCCACATGTAGCATGCATAATGTAATGATTAACCCATTGTGTAGGAGGGCTGTCAATAACAATGCACATTTGATATTATTTTCGAATGGCCAGATTTATTTCCAAGATGTCCAAAGAACTACTCCAAACTCTGAATTTAGTCTGGGTCAAGATGTAATCAATGGAAGAGAGAAGCAGCACAGGACTCAAATATATAAAAGGATGTCACATAGAGGAGGGAGAAAGGTTGTTTTCTGCTGCTCCAGAGAAGCGGACACGGAGCAATGGATCCAAACTACAAGAAAGAAGATTCCACCTAAACATTAGGAAGAACTTCCTGACAGTAAGAGCCGTTCGACAGTGGAATTTGCTGCCAAGGAGTGTGGTGGAGTCTCCTTCTTTGGAGGTCTTTAGGCAGAGTCTTGACAACCATATGTGCTCTGATGGTGTTTCCTGCTTGGCAGGGGGTTGGACTCGATGGCCCTTGTGGTCTCTTCCAACTCTATGATTCTATGATTCTATGACTCAGACATCATTGCAGCATTAACACAACAAATCATGTGTTCTTGGCCTCCCCACACTTCTTATTACTTACCAGAGGCAAAGGAGCTGGCGAGGAGCATGGCCAATTCATGTTTTGAATGCTGCAGAATGGCCTGGTGCCCGATACACCTTGTGATCAGTGATGACCAGCCTGGGTGACAAAAGCCTACAGGCCCATAGGGAAACCCTGCCTCAACCCAGACCCATTTTAAAATGGACAGAAGATGCCAGATGGAATGGGGTCTGGTCTGAAATGGGCTCTTTTTCTGCCAGACCTCCAGAACTGGACAAAAAAAAAAAATCTAGTACAAACAGCATTTCCATGCTCTTGGCATTTACCATTACTCTATAAATATTTCAGGCCCCATTGCAGAACCTTCCTAAACCCAGCTGCTGTTTCTGACAACAGCCATCAAAACAGGAGCACAGCCATCCAAAACAGTTTATTAAATGGATCTATTCCCAGATTAGCTGCAGACCAGAGGGGATGTGAGAGGGCACGAAGCATGCTTATTCAAGGATTAGAGCAGACAGTGGTTTAGGTGAAACACAAATGACTGCAGATTGGGAAGAATAGAGCCAGCCTCCCTGACTTACCCAGCAGGCAGCCATACCTTGCAGGGGTTTTTATGTGCCTCTTTTGGCTCACAGAACAGAACCTGTCCTCGAAGATGAGAGTGGAGGCTAGATTCATGAAGCCTCGGGGAGCTACAATACATCTGCCTGATTCATCTCACAGATGTTTATAAACCCATTGGAAGATTCCCCTGCCCCCGCCATTCCCATCCTCTCTCCAAGGGAATAACTCTGTTGGTGTGTCCTTTTCAGACACAAACTGAGATCCCTGTTTCTCTTAAGGTGTGAGCACAAACTGTAGAGATCAACATTAGGAAAGGGATCAATGGTGCAAACACAGCTGCTTCTGTCTGTAGAAAGGAAGGCTGCGCTTTTGCCGCAAAGGCCTTTGAAACAGCTTCATTGCAGAAAAGGTGTTGGTATCCGTGAAGGAGAATGTCCCTCTCTGAGCAAGGCTGCTGAAAGCAAACCATAATGAAAAGAGTACCAGACCATTATTTTTCAATGTTGTCACAGCTGTGTTCATTGGTCACTGTCAGTGACAGGTGACTGAGCTCCAATGGAGTATCATTTGGGCCACTCTGATGGCCCGTTTGGGGTCATTTATTTGATTTATATTCTGCTCTTTCCCGACAGCTCAGAGTAGCTTGCTCCCATTTTCCTAAATTTTAATGGTCACCCAGGGTTGTCTTCAGCCATTCCATCCACAGCTTAGGAGAGGAGGGTGCAAAATTGGAAGCTGCTTATTTTCAACCAGGGCACTTTGTAATTTACTTTTTACAAATGCATTTGCAACAGAATGTAATATGCTACAAAGAAGACTGCTGAGTGCCTCACATGCAGATCCTAAACTAGTTGCAGGCAATAATAATAATAATAATAATAATAATAATAATAATAATAATTTATTATTTGTACCCCGCCCATCTGGCTGGGTTTCCCCAGCCACTCTGGGCGGCTTCCAACAAAGATGAAAAATACACTAAAATGTCACATATTAAAAACTTCCCTGAACAGGGCTGCCTTCAGATGTCTTCTGAATGTCAGGTAGTTGTTTATCGCTTTGACATCTGATGGGAGGGCATTCCACAGGGCGGGCGCCACTACCGAGAAGGCCCTCTGCCTGGTTCCCTGTAGCTTTGCTTCTCGCAATGAGGGAACCGCCAGAAGGCCCTCGGCGCTTGACCTCAGTGTCCGGGCAGAACGATGAGGGTGGAGACGCTCCTTCAGATATACTGGACCAAGGCCGTTTAGGGCTTTAAAGGTCAGCACCAACACATTGAATTGTGCTCGGAAACGTACTGGGAGCCAATGTAGGTTTGTAACATAGCCCTGGATATATTCCTGTGATTCTATACTGATTTGACATTGAGTTTTATTTTATCTGTATTTAGTATTGTTGTTTTCATTATTATTTTAAGACAGCAGGGAGAGATTTTTCCACCCAGGAGCCAAATTCCCTTCTGAGCAACCCTCTAGTGCCCTCAGGCCAGGGGTGATCGTCTGTTTACAGGAGATAGTTTCATGGGGAACGTTCAAGCCTGTGTCACACAACCCACCCACCCACTCCTGAACCAGTCAGCCACACAACCAGCTGCCTAGACCACTTCTCACTGTGTTTTGGGCTAGCAGATTCATCGCAGCCAAATATGTAGCTGTCTATCAACTGGGTGAAGCAAATTCAGAGTGATGGGAGTGCATTGAAATCTCTTCAATCAGAAACAAACCAATTTTTAGATTTTATATGTCATTTCTGTGTCAAAGCAGGGCAATCTGACAGGCAGGCGGATGACTGCAAATGGGCCCTCTCACTCCGTCTTTGAGGATCAGAGCGGCAATGCGTCTTGGGAAATTTGGGTCTAGTTCTTGATTGAAGGAGGCCACTCAAGAAGGAAAAAAATGAGAGCCAGGAATTACAGGAAAAGGGAGTCAAACACATACTTGCTGTTTGATTTTGCTACGTTATTTGATATGGGGTAGGTTCCTTTTCCTCCACCATCTCCTTTTAAACAAAGTTCTGTATTGAAACTGCTGCAGACAGTCCTTTTCCTTCTCAAATACGGATGGCGCTTCCCTGCGAGGAATAGCCTGAGCACAGATCATCATGGGTGACAACCTACAAACACCTTGCATCCAGTGGTGTAGCGTGGGTTGTCAGCACCCGGGGCAAGGCAAGTAATTTGCGCCCACCCCCCGCTGCACTGTCCCTCCCCCAGATAGTCCCTCGCTCTCTCTCCGCATGGCACCGCACGCCTGGCACCCTCCCCTCCACAGTGGGCGGCGACCCGGCGGCTCGGATCGGATTCGCACAGCCAGCACTGCAGTGAGAGAGAGTGAATGAGCCAGGTAGGGGCAGAGAGCTGCGAGTGCGAGCACGCCCCCCCAGATGTTGCGCCCAGTGCGGCCGGCCCCCCCTGCACCCCCCTCGCTACGCCACTGCTTGGATCTTATTTCCTACATGGAAATGCTTTCTGTATAGCAAAAGCCTTAAAAGAGCCTCTTCACCATTCCGACAGAGATCATGTGGCACACTCCTGCCCTCCTTATTCTTGTTTTTCTACATTTCCCAGGGTCAGCGACTGGTATTTTATGGGGTGCATAGCTTGAACTCTGATTCCTTTGCTCCCTGTTGCTGATCGCTATATATCACTATATAGATATAACCATGTACTGTAGTTTGAGGTAGATAAGTGGAACTAAATGCAATTTAAGGACTGAGCTAAAAAAAAACAAAAATAGCTTCATGTTTTTCTGAGTGTTGCAAAGCCACACACAGTGGCGTAGCATGGGGGGTGCAGGGGGGGCCGGGCGCACCGGGCGCAATATCTGGGGGGCGCGCTCGCACTCACAGCTCTCTGCCCCTACCTGGCTCACTCACTCTCTCTCACTGCAGTGCTGGCTGTGCAAATCCGATCCGAGCCGCCGGGTCGCCGCCCACTGTGGAGGGGAGGGTGCCAGGCGTGCGGTGCGGTGCAGAGAGAGAGCGAGGGACTATCTGGGGGAGGGACAGTGCAGCGGGGGGGGCGCAAATTACTTGCCTTGCCCCGGGTTAGGGGGCGCAAATTACTTGCCTTGCCCCGGGTGCTGACAACCCACGCTACGCCACTGGCCACACATTCCTCTAACATTTTTTCAGGGAAGCAACAAAAAGGGGGGAGGTACCAAGGTACCTTCTTGTGCAATGCATACCTCCCAGCACTTTGCCAGAAGGTAATGGAAACAGTACCCGCTTACTAATACAACTTAAAGGTAAAGGGACCCCTGACCATTAGATCCAGTTGTGATCGACTCTGGGGTTGCAGCGCTCATCTTGCTTTATTGGCCGAGGGAGCCGGCATATAGCTTGCGGGTCATGTGGCCAGCATAACTAAGCCGCTTCTGGCGAACCAGAGCAGCGCACGGAAACGCCGTTTACCTTCCCGCCGGAGTGATACCTATTTATCTACTTGCACTTTTGACGTGCTTTCGAGCTGCTAGGTTGGCAGGAGCAGGGACCGAGCAATGGGAGCTCACCCCGTTGTGGGGATTCAAACCGCTGACCTTCTGAACGGCAAGCCCTAGGCTCTGTGGTTTAACCCACAGCGCCACCCGCGTCCCTACAACTTACCTTGCAGAATTGTTCTGGGAGCTGGAGGGAACAGGCACAAAAGAGTCCTGAAGATTAACCAGGCCAGCCTGGTCACCACAGCCAACCAGATGTTTAGGGGAAGCCTGCAATCGGGACCTCAGCCCTCTCCTCCTCACCCAGCAGCCAGCATTTCGAGGGATGCTGCCTCCAATAGTTTTGCTGAGTTGCCCCTTGCTCCTTGTGGCTGCAGACTCACCAGGGCAAGAGAATCGAAAGGGAAGTTTTAGCAGAAGATTTTAAGGAGGGTGTGTGAGTTGTACAGTTTGTTAAGTATTTCTATTGTTTTACTTGATTTAGGGGAGCAGCTGCCCCTCCCCCCATGGTTACACCCATGTTTGGCTCACCCTTAGAATATGAACCTAAGACCAGAGGGTTGGCTTTCTCCTCTAATGCGTTCCCTTACACCACAGCTGTAATCTGACTTGCTTAAAGCAGAACCCGGAGAACCTGCAAGATGCTGTCCGCCTGTCTGAGTGCTGAATGTTAATCTCCCCCTGACTTCAGAGAGTAAACTAAATGACATTGCCTTACAGTGGGTCTCACTCTAGCCTTCAGAACAGTAATACCGCCACCTACAGGCATGATGCCAAACTGGTATGGCGAAAACATTCACAGAGCTACAGAAATTTCGTTTTTGGCCCTATGTACTGTATATGTGATAGAAAGACTCATAATCAATATGCTTAACCTTAGGATGGATCGCTCCATTTGTGGAACCTTGCCACATCCCAGACTTGTATACCTTATCTTATTGATGATAAAGTATATTTATTTATTTATTAATCAAAATCTTTCAGGTTTCCAAAGCAACTCCAAGCAGCTCGCAAAGACTAAGGATATAGTGGGAAACAAACTCAGAATTAAAACAGGATAATCAGCTAAAAACAGCTGTCAGTTCACCAGATTAACGAGCCAAAAATGAATCAAAAAGAGAGGGAGGGAAAGAGTAAAAGGAAAAGTGTAGACACAGAAGAGCAATTCTTAACTTCCAAAATATTCTAAATATGATTCCTGAACCTGGTGCTATCCTGATGTTTTTGGACTACAACTTCCATCAACCCCAGCTGGTAGCGTACTCATATATCACTCTCACTGGGAGGGCACCCTGTTGGTGAAGCCTGTTCTAAAGGCATTGTAAAGGTCTGATTCCTCACCATTTCTGTTCTAACCTATGGCAAATAAGAGATGCTCTACATACCAGCAATGACATGAGCGAGATGCCAAGCCTCTCCCATATTCCCCAAGTAGAATGGCCTAGTTGGTAAAAGACTGATATGAAAAAAGGGATATTTACAGTACATACTTATGGGAGACGTGAGGCTATTCTAAACCACAGGCTGCTAACCACAGGCTCCCACTGGTTGTTCTGGACTACAATTCCCATCATCCACAACCACTGGCCATGTTAGCTGGGGCTGATGGGAGCTGGAGTTGATAACACCTGGAGAACAATGTCTCCAAGTGGCGTGCTCTGCTTCCCTCTGCCATGGGACTGAACAGCAAACATTCCCATATCTGAGAGGACGCTGTGTTGTCTGCTCATTGGTATGAACATTAAAGGTGCATTGCTCCCTTCCTTGCCAGCCCAAATCACCGAGCATCAGACTTGCCTTTATTCGCACAGGCCTGCGCCTTCATTTTTACTGTCCTATCCTCGGTTCTGTTTCATGGTCACTGTACAACAGGGATAGTTCCCAATCTGGTCCTGTATACCGTATATGAGAAACAGTTTCTATCCAAATGCGATTTTGGTTTTAAATGCAGTGTAAGGTAGTCTCTGTGTGAGTATATTGTATTCAATTATGGGGTATCAAGAGTTTTTAGGGACTAACCAGGCTGGGAGAGTTGGGATAGCAGGCTTGTTGGTTTTTTAATGTCTGATGTAGATTTTTTCAATTTCGTCATTCTGTATGGGACAATGACAATAAAGATTATCATATCGTGTGTGTGTGAGAGAGAGAGATAAATAGGTGTGTATGTTTCGGCCTTGTTCACTGGGCACTGCGCCACCTGCCATCTGATTTTAGCCTCTGACCACTTTCCTCCGAGGGAATTGGGCCCTTCCTCAGGCTGTTAGTGGGACTGTGGGAAGTGGCTCTTATCTTTCTGAGTGTCACTGGCCCCAGAGAAAGCAGAGACCTCCCTGGAACAGCTTTCTGTCCTCTTGCTTTCCCACCAGAGTCCTCAATCTACTGCTGCAGCCTTCTGTGTGTCGCCCCAATGTGCCTGCAGCATGTCATGTCAAGCATGTCAGGCCTGACAGAGAACAGACACAATCCAGCCAGCTCAGAAATGCTTCAAGGCAGCATTGGAGGTGGCTGGCAAGAGCACAGGTCACTGCTTCTCCTGAAAAAGGTTGGTAGCAGACTGAACCAGATAAAATTCAACTAGAGCAGCTCTTCCCCAGGCACAGAGATTTGTATTCAAAACAAAACAAAACACACAGCCAAGCAGCAGACAGGAAGCTGATTCTAAATATTGGCCCATGCACTGGGCACTGATACATATAGGAGGGGCCATCACCAATGCAGGCCTCGCCAGGTGCTGGAGGGGGTGAGGGGCTATGGGAGTACCTATATTGACAGTTATTTTCAAGTAACAAAACTGTACTTAAAATAAGCTGCTTTTATTTCTGTCAGGGTTTATTCTGTCTTGGTGTATTTATCCACAAGATATAGTTCTATTCTCTCATGTCTAATGTCTATAATCACCTAAAGCATCTGTGTAAATAAGGGCTGGCCTTATAATTAAAGAGACTGAGGCAGCCACTTCAGGCAGCTGATTTGGGGGGTCATGTAAAGACAGCAAACGGTTAATGAAAATGATAAATTATAAATGATCACCATCATTTATTTACTGTATTTTTACTTCCAGGGAGGGGATCAGGCACTTGTGGGGATTTTCTGCCTCAGGTGCCAAAATAATTCAACCGGATTTGACTTGGAGGGGCAGGGTGCCATTTGATCCTCTGCCTCGGGCAGCAAGATCTCTTGGGCAAGTCCTGGTTATATTTTCAAAATGTTAATTGTAAAGAATGGAATAAAAATATTAATGTTGTGGTAGTGGTGGTGTTGTTTTTGCAACTTCTCCTCGAAACCATCCCAGTGCAGGCCTTTGAAGCTGGCTGTGAATCACTGTCACTGCAAAAACCCAAAGTTGGACCCTTAAGCAGGGAAAAGAGCTAAAGGGAGGCAAACACATGTTTTACTGGCAGCAGAGGGATCCAAGCTGCAACCTTCACAGTACTTAACTATAAAAAAATGGAGTGGGATGGTAGTGGCCCCTAGCTTTACAAACACAATTTACCGGGCAATCCTAACTCTAACTGGGTAGCAGGATGGCAGAGTAGAATCATAGAATCATAGAGTCGGAAGAGACCACAAGGGCCATCGAGTCCAACCCCCTGCCAAGCAGGAAACACCACCAGAGCACTCCTGACATATGGTTGTCAAGCCTCTGCTTAAAGACCTCCAAAGAAGGAGACTCCACCACACTCCTTGGCAGCAAATTCCACTGTCAAACAGCTCTTACTGTCAGGAAGTTCTTCCTAATGTTTAGGTGGAATCTTCTTTCTTGTAGTTTGGATCCATTGCTCCGTGTCCGCTTCTCTGGAGCAGCAGAAAACAACCTTTCTCCCTCCTCTATGTGACATCCTTTTATACATTTGAACATGGCTATCATATCACCCCTTAACCTCCTCTTCTCCAGGCTAAACATGCCCAGCTCCCTTAGCCGTTCCTCATAAGGCATCGTTTCCAGGCCTTTGACCATTTTGGTGGCCCTCCTCTGGACACGTAAAGGAGCATGTTGACTGTCCTATGTGTTGGCTCAGCCCAAACCGGGGGAGGGGGGGAGAGATTCAGATTTTTCACTAGGCTGGGTAGCATACCTGGATCGAAAGCCAGCAGCACCCTGACCCACAGTGCCCCATTTTGGGAGTCTCTGTTGGTTACCGCTGGCAGGAGAGCTGCTGGTTTTAGCTTCCTACAGAGGGTGGTGAATACAGCACAAGATATGGGCTGTCCCGTGAATCCACTGGATGAAATAGTGGAAGAACGTTGCCTCAGAAGAGTGAGGAAAATTCTCAGGGATGTTTCACACCCTGGCTGGCACTTTCTTGATATCCTGCCCTCAGGCAGAAGATATAGAAGCCTGATTAGTCGCACCAACGGGGTAAAGAACAGCTTCTATCCGTGGGCTGTTAGGCTGCTGAATGAAAACTGACTTTCGGGTTTGGTGGGTGTGCGTCAGTAAACGAGGGGAATTAAGACTAAGAAAGCTGAGCGGGGGGTGCTCGTGTAATCTCACTGTATACAAGTTGCACAAGTGACAATAAAGTAATTCAGTCTATCAATGGCATTGGCCAAGAAAGCTATGTGAAACTTCCATGTGCAGCGGCATCATGGTACCATAGGCTTGGGACAAGAAACAAGATGGTTGCCACCTTCTCACCCTCTCCTTGTGAGATTCTGGGAGCATCTGACTGGTTACCACCAGAAACAGAATGTGGGGCTAGATGGGCTGAACAAGTGTCCAGAGGAGGGCAACCAAAATGGTCAAAGGCCTGGAAACGATGCCTTATGAGGAACGGCTAAGGGAGCTGGGCATGTTTAGCCTGGAGAAGAGGAGGTTAAGGGGTGATATGATAGCCATGTTCAAATATATAAAAGGATGTCACGTAGAGGAGGGAGAAAGGTTGTTTTCTGCTGCTCCAGAGAAGCAGACACGGAGCAATGGATCCAAACTACAAGAAAGAAGATTCCACCTAAACATGAGGAAGAACTTCCTGACAGTAAGAGCTGTTTGACAGTGGAATTTGCTGCCAAGGAGTGTGGTGGAGTCTCCTTCTTTGGAGGTCTTTAAACAGAGGCTTGACAACCATATGTCAGGAGTGCTCTGATGGTGTTTCCTGCTTGGCAGGGGGTTGGACTCGATGGCCCTTGTGGTCTCTTCCAACTCTATGATTCTATGATTCTAAGTGGAGCACTTCTCAGCTGCCCACCATACTTACATCAAAAGGCTGTGTTAGGAGACTTCCTGGTTATGTTAGGAAAACCCTGCATATATGCTGTGCATTAGAATCTAAGCACAACAACCCTTCAGGCAATGCATCTCTGAGGGCCATACTCCACGCTACACTTTGGGGGAGATGTGCTTAAACTGGCCAGTTTGGAAGAAAAATCAGCTGTGGAGTCCCAATCTGGAATGCATTACTGGAAGAAGGAAGGCCCTGGGGAACCTTCCCCAACCAAATCACCACTTCTCAGACCTTCATCTCCTAGAAGGTGTCAGTGAAATCAGGACAATATGGAGGGCCTTTAAAATAGACAGATGCAGCTCTTGAGGGGATGGAGCCTCGAGCAGAACTATCATGACCAGGCTTTAAAATTCTGGAAGTCGCACAAGGCTGGTGCTGAGATAACTTGCCTTGTATCTTATCTGCAAGAGTGCTAGCCATGGTCCTGAATGAATGTCAATAATTCCTGGGCCAGCCTGCAGTATTGTCTTGAGTCCTGAACATGCCCTGGCCTAGATCAGCACAAGCTAGCCTTCTCACATGAGCCATTGCACCTGTGGGATGATAGAATCCCTGGACGGATCAGAAGAATAACTTCTGCAGACTTGGCATTCTTTGTTCATTTAAAATAAAAATGTCTCAAGGTAATCTACACTCACAGGCAGTTCATTACAGGGCCTTCCTCTGAAAAACTAGCCTTTTTTAAGTCTTGCCATTTGTGCAGAAAATTATACGCAATGGGGCAGACTCTTTTGCTATTAATTGCAACCATCCTGAAGATATTTAATGAGGAGATTTCACCCCTCCCATATCCAAGAATCTCCCGAGGAGTCTGCTGATTCTGCAGAGAGGAGGAGGTGTGTTCTGCTCTCTACTTATTCTGCTCCAGCTCCACATCAAAGAGTCGGTCAGTGAGTGAGTTGATCAGTCAGTCAGTGTGTCGGAGAGAGAGACTGAGTGTTGGAGATTGTGTGTTTAGATAAGGTTGCTGCTAAGAGCAGCTGCAGACACTCAGTGCGGTTTAGCATTCATTTATGTTTAGGCTCATTTAGCTCTGTATATAGTTGTATAATAGTTGTAGATAGAATAAAGAAGATATTCTACAGAGCTGCTCTCCGAGTTGTTTATATACTCTGCTATACTCTGCTGTGCGGACGACTGTCTACTTGTGGAAGTGAATCCGGTGCTCACAACTCTAAGCTGTGAGTCCACAGCACTTTGACCTGTTCCTGTGCAGAAGGTGGTCTCTGGAAGTGCTACCCAGCTCGCCTAGCCCAGTCGGGGCTGAAGAGGATGAGTCCAGTTAGTCACACTGGCTCAAGGGCGATTTAATACTAAGCAACTGGAGGAGGAGGAGGAATTGCAAACTTCAGAAGTGGCAAGAATGAACAACAAACCAAGACCATATGACACAGTTAAAAAAAATAAAAAAAGGTTACCATACTGTGCCAGGAGGTATCTCTGATATTACAGGTGGAAAGTGGGATTAGAACTCTGACAGCAAGCCCAGTAAGGTGGGCAACAAAAGTAGGACTAAAAGAGGGAAGTGCTGGAAAGTGGAGATGGCCACTGGGAGAAGCCTGAGAGGTAAGACAAAGTGGGAGAGAGAATGGGAAGAGAAGAAAAGTGCAGAAACCTAGGAGCTGCAGATGTACCTCTTTACCCTGGGCCTTCTGTAACAAAGGACCCATCCTAGTTCTGTGACTGTAAATCTGATTAAATGTTTTTGGTTCTGAATTTTAATCTGCCCTGGGGCATTTTCATGGAGGGTAATAAATTTTAAAACAAACAACAGATGGTGATGACGAAAGGAAGGTGGACACTTGCAAACTGATCTGAAATCAGCCAGATATTGGGCTGCATGCCTCAAAGTAAGGGTCAATCCAGATGTTTGCCAGAGTGTGCTTGTGATTTTGGCTAGAAAGTGGGCAATGGGGTTTAATTTATTGCCTGATGGCAGCAGAGTGGAATGCACACCTCCATCCCCCGCCTTAACCTCCCTGTACTCTGCTGCTTGAACATTTTTGGCCATCCATTATCAGAACCAGGGTGGAATCTCAAGACCAGATATAACTTATGCCTTTCACTTTCTGGCAAACTTTGTAGAAAAGCCCACTACACAATGTTTCTCTGCTCTTAAGAGAGTGGTAATGTACCTTAAACATACCAAACATTATAGGTTGCAGTTTACATCAAGTATTGACAAAGGTTTTGAAATTTTCTGCGATGCATCTCATGCAGTGGAACAAAATAATTGCAGAGGTGTGTCTGGTATGGTGTTTTGTTATAACGGTTGTCCTTTTGAATGGAAGTCCCAGACACAAACCATTATTTGTCTCTCCACAACAGAGAGTGAATTATGTGCATGCGTTCAGGCCAGAATGGTATCTGCAGGTATTTGCTGACCTACAGATGCAAGTTACACTACCAGTAAAAGTTTACCTTGATTCCCAGAGCGGCCTTGCTATCCTGTGTTCAGAGACCAATACGCAGTGCACTAGAGTCTTAAGGTTACGTTTGCAGTTTGTAAAGAAACTAATTGCTGACGAAATGATTGTATTTAAATATGTTCCAGGTGACAATGAAATTGCAAACATTTTTACTAAAGCACTTCCAAAGGTTACACATGAAAAACATGTACAAAGTATGCTTTATGTTTTTGTTCCACAATGAATGAACCGCAGGGGAAATGTTGAATTGTTTCTTTAAATGTAAAGGTTCATCATTGTTTCACCCGATGTGTATATCTTTAAGGGGCCAGAGCAAAATAACGAGACCCAGCTTTACAGCTGTGAAACATAGCAGGTGCTGCTGAGTTGCGTTGATTAAGCTGTGTCAGCAATTGGGTGTAGTATATAAGGAGCAGCACCTAGCTCTGCCATTACCCTGGGGGATGGGTTGGTGGTTGGGTCTGGTTTGTTAATGTATTTAGTGTAAAAGGAGTTTTTGTTTTTGTAATTAAAACCTTGTTTAAGTTATTTTTGAGTCCCTTTTTAATGCATGGTCTCCCCAGCAAGCTCTCTGCGGCGCTACCATACTGCAAAAAGCCAACAGAACAGATGCAACCCATGTGCTTGGGACATGGTGTTCAGTTCATTTTTTCCTTATTACCTTATCTATTTTTCAAATGGAACTCTCTTTCATATGCCATTTTCTTGTCAGCTCCACCAAGATGTAGTCCATCCCCGGAGCTTTGTTTCTTTTTCATCAGTTCCACACTTTGGACGACTTCATCAAAGGTCAGTTCCTCAATTAAGGACTGGATGCTTTCAAATGTCTAGTTGCCTTCATGGGATGTCTTTATCATTATGCTGACAATTCAGCAGTTCATTAGGCTATCTCCCCCCCCTCCACCTACTCAAATTGTGTTTCTTGTTAGTAAGAAGGTTGCAATCATTCTCCCCAGAAACTTATTCTTGCTGCAAAGGGTTTATTATTGTAACTGATGTCCCCACTCCCTAGAAGATACCTCCAGTGTTCCCCATTCTTATCTTCTGCTTTAGCATTAGTCCAGCATTTCTTTCAAGCAATAAAAATTTCCCTTCCTTTCATTCATCTACACAGGAGTCCAAAAAAATCTACCAAATGAGCAGCCTATGAACATCGGTTATTTTGATCCTTTTGACCTGAAACAGGCTCTAGATCAAATTAGGTAAGAGTGAAGAGATCCATGACCAGATCACCCAGTCTTCCTGTCTTTTCTTAAAAGCAGACATAGGGGGTCCCAAACCGGACTGGACTGTGGTGTTGTGGGTTGGTCATATAACCTTTTGTCCCAAGTGGTAGCAGTGGCATAGCGTGGGTTGTCAGCACCCGGGGCAAGGCAAGTAATTTGCGCCCCCTAACCCAGTGCAAGGCAAGTAATTTGCGCCCCCCCGCTGCACTGTCCCTCCCCCAGATAGTCCTTCGCTCTCTCTCCACACTGCACCGCACTGCACCGCACGCCTGGCACCCCCCCCTCCACAGTGGGTGGCGACCCGGCGGCTCGGATCAGATTCGCACAGCCAGCACTGCAGTGAGAGAGAGAGTGAGCCAGGTAGGGGCAGAGAGCTGCGAGTGCAAGTGCCCCCCCCCCCAGATGTTGCGCCCGGTGCGGCCGGCCCCCCCTGCACCCCCCACGCTACGCCACTGAGTGGTAGGGCAAACATCAGCGTCATGAAGATGATTTAGATCAGGAAAATGGTGCAGGTGAGGGTTTTTAAACCTGTCCCCAATTTAATGGAAGGTGGGACAACATCTGCTTTAAAGAAAACATAGAAATATTAGGCAATGCAATCATGGATCATCCGTGTGTTATCCACTCCCACCATAAGAAATAGATATTCTAATTACACAGGTGACACTGTGTTAAACTTGCTTAGATGGTTAAGCTTTGGTGCATTTTGTCTTGGTGTACAGTTCTAGTAAACTCACAGAGGAAAACTGACGGTCAGGTTGTTCCCTCCATGTCTTACGTGACACACCACACACTGCCCAATTGTATGAGGCAAATATATGTATGACTCGTGCCATTTCAACAACTTGGCTGTCATTAAATGGGACCACAGATACAAAGAAATAAAAACCTCCAATCTAATTTCAGCTTTTTGGCACATGCCCACTGGGATGGGTTGGGTTTGACAACGATCCCTATGTGATTTATGTAAGGTTCTGCCCAGCAACTCATTTTACAGGGACCGTATTTTGAACTGAGCAAGGACTTCTGGGCCAGCAACACTGGTTCTGCCAACTCAAGCTAAGACACAAAGGGCTACTTCACCCCCTGCTCTTTGGCAGGGATGGAGGCCAGCCCTCTAGATCTTGCACTCCAATTCCCATCTGCTCCAGCAAGCATGGCCAATGATCAAGGACCACGGAAGTTGTCATTCAACAACATCTGGAGGGCAGCTGGTCCCCTGGCCTGGCTTTTCAGCATGAAGAGCAATAGATGACTTGGCAGCTACTACTTCTCATTTGCCCTGTGTTGGCTCACATGGCGCAGGAGTCAGCAACTGAGATGGTGGGAGGTGGGATCTGAATGTTAGGATATTTCTGTTCCACCTTAAAAGGGAGCAGGCTTTTTGTGTCAGAGTCTGCGCATTTCCTGTTTCACAGGATGTTTATGTTGTGTCTTTGCTTTCGTTTCTCTCTCTCGCTGCCGGAGACACTGAAGCAGGCAGTCGTGTTTTTCTTTGTTCTGATCAACAAAGAATAAACTTGTAAATCATGCTCTCCTGGGTGCATCTTCCGCTGTGTGCATTATCTGCTGATAGAACGTGCATTGGTTCTGGAATGTGGCAAGCTATTTCTAGAGCTTGTGTCGCTAATTGCTGATACTGCGTGTCTACGGGAGATCGGTGGAAGTCCGGAGACGACGTGGAGTCATGATGGACTTTGTCTCCCTGGCAGTATCCCAACACTGAAGAGCACCATGCCTCCTGTTTCAGCTTGGGTGAAAGCAGCTGAGATGCTTTCTAAAAGACCCCTGGGGAAATTTCTGGGGGCTAAATTTGGCCATTGGGACATTGGCTGTTGATTCCCAAGGTAAGGCAAGGCTGGAGTGCATCTCTATATTCTCAGTATGAAACTGGGCTATATCACCTTAAAGGAGGGTCCTAGCTTTTCCGTCACCTGGTTGAGGTTTTTGGTTTAAATATTCCAATCCTTCCCCAGCGCCGCCACCAAGGAAATAAAGCATGCACCAAGTGAAAGATCCACTGCCCTTGGCTGGAAAAGACTCTCCTACTGCAAGAGGGGAGTGGTTGTGGGCAGAATCCGATCCCCGCCTCAAGCAGGGGGCGTTAGCCCCCTGCCACCCACTCACCTGGCTGGCGCACCACGCCCAACCAGGTGGCTTGGAGGGGGCGTGGACGGCAGCTGAACTTGCTGCTGCGCCAGCCATGCGGCCTCACTTTCCGCCATCCGGCTCCACCTACTGGTGAATAAACCCCCCTATTAGACCCACCCCTCTCCGAGTGGGTGGAGTCAAGTGACGAGATCCAATGCCTAAGCCAATACCTTATCACTTGCTGTAATCAATAAAGTTGTGGCCTTTTCTTGCCCATTACGTGTCCGTGTGTCTTCATTCCACTAAGCGGGGATAAGGCCTCGAACCACAAATGGCCTTGACACATTCACAAACACTCAGCTCAAAGGCAGAGGAAAGGAGCCTGGAGCTGCAAATTACTAATCAATGCTAGGTAAGAACAATAAAAACCTAATAATGGAGAGCCCATCACATCTGTCCAGCAGTAATTGGCTTTGACAAAAGGCTTCCCGGAAAAAAAAGTGTCAGGGCTTTGGTGAAGGGCTCAATGGTGCTAATAACCTGAGATAGCCAGAAGAGTTCTGTGTCCTGTTGGAAGGCAAAAAGGGGAGAGCTAATGTACTCCTAGGGACGCGGGTGGCGCTGTGGGTAAAAGCCTCAGCGCCTAGGGCTTGCCGATCGAAAGGTTGGTGGTTCGAATCCCCGCGGCGGGGTGCGCTCCCGTTGTTCAGTCCCAGCGCCTGCCAACCTAGCAGTTCGAAAGCACTCTCGGGTGCAAGTAGATAAATAGGGACCGCTTACTAGCGGGAAGGTAAACGGCGTTTCCGTGTGCGGCTCTGGCTCGCCAGAGCAGCGATGTCACGCTGGCCACGTGACCCGGAAGTGTCTCCGGACAGCGCTGGCTCCTGGCCTCTTGAGTGAGATGGGCGCACAACCCTAGAGTCTGTCAAGACTGGCCCGTACGGGCAGGGGTACCTTTACCTTTAATGTACTCCTAATTGCAATTTGCATATCACTTGCATCAGTTCTCTCTTGCTCAGGGATAAAAGGGCTGGCTTGGGCTTTGGACTTTGCTTGATTAACATCCTGCTGTCTCCAGGAATCTTTTGAGATCCTGTGGTACCCTAAGCCTAATTCTCAGTGAAGTAAGAAACCTAAACCTGAGCTACATCAGCTGCAGCCTCAATAACTGAGTGTGCCTAATTACAAAAATCAAATAAAAATAAACAGATCCCTCATATAGTAAACTGTCATGTCAAGGGGAAAGCTAAGGTAATGCCATGAGTTCATTGGGACATGCATGGATTGGCAGACTCAGACTGAGGGGGAAGCAGAATGGGAGTTGGGGGATGAGCTTGAACCCAGGAGAGATGGAGACCCTGTGGGTTGGTGGCACCCATGCCCAGGAGATTGGCCAGTTGCTTGCTCTTGATGGGCTGGCAGACTCAGTTATTGCAACACACCTTATGGAGGGCTACCCTTGGTCCTGGTTGGAAGCTCCAGCTGGTGCAAAGCATTGCAGCCAAGCTGCTGGTAGGGGCAGACTATTCCCAGTATGCAACTCTGGTGCTCCAAAGCTTGCACTGGCTGCCCTTACACCCCTGGGCCAGGTTCAAGGCTCTTGTATCAGTTTATACCTTGGGTCCAGGATACCTCTTGGATCACCTGATCCCTTTTATCCCAGTACAGTCACTGTGGTCTTTGGACGAGTCACTGTTAGTGGTCCCCATGGCTTGGATGCATGGCTTGTATCTCCAAGCAGCCATGTGTTCAATATTTAAGGCCCAGTTTTGTAGAAGTCCCTTCCATTGGAGGCCAGACAGACCCACTCCTTTTTGAATTTCTGGCACTTACTGAATACTTTTTTTTTAATTGCAGCAGGCTTTTATATTGAACTCTGACTTTACAGTCCTAACTCATTTTTAGTCCCATTGTCTTGAATTGCTTGTACACCACAATTAAGCAGTGTACAAATTGTAGAATTGAGTAAGTAAAACAACCCTGGCTTTATTTATTTATCTGTTGCATTTTTAGTCTGCTCTTTCTCCCAAGGAACTCAAGATAGCGGGGCCATCCTATTTTATTCCCACAACAATTCTGAGTGGTGGACTATGCTAACAGATGGTGATTTGATCTACACCATCATGTGAATTTAATGGAAGATTTGAACTGCAGGCTTCAGGTCACTGTCTAGTAATCTGCTTTGTCATGCCTTACCGTTATTCCTTCGATTTCTTGCTGCTTGTCCTGGTCTTATAGGCAGGGCGAATTGAGTCAGCCACCTCAAGTGCCCCACAAGTGCCCTGCCCACCACTGCTGCCATCCGAGAAGTGAGGAGAAACAGTGGCATCTTCTGGTGAGATCTCACAAGATCTCACCTTTGGCAGAGACAGCAGGACAGCACTTTTCCGTTCCACCTCAGGCAGCAAATTGGGATGCGTCGCCACTGCTGATAGGTAATGCTTTTATTGTGCAATTTTGGTTTGTCTTCTGGTATTTATCAGATACATATGGCTTCCAGCTGCCTATCCCACCAGTTCACAAAGCCCCACACCTGCTCAGCAGCAGCGGCAGCAGTTCATCAGTTGAATTCAGACCATTCTTTGCCTCTGAATATGAATCCTGCCAGGCTCTTTGAAACGAATGTGACAAAGCAGGATATGCATTTTTAAAGGAATAAATTGAGACGCAGACTCTAGTCTTATTCTAGATGAGAGTCTGAAGCTGAGAGATAGCCTAAGGCCATGGCTGAGCCAAGTTTCGAACAAGAGTTCCCCCTGCCTTCTGCCCACGCCCAACACACAAACTACAGAAGACTGCTGCAGGCACCCACCCTGTGTAGTACAAGTCATTGCCCAGAAGGGATTGCTAGGTTCTTGCAATGACTTAAGAGCACTGTTCAAACTATTTGTATTTAAGAAGTTTACATGTTGTAATTCTCAGGCACATCTTTTCAATATGTGTCTGAAGCCCCGTACCATAAATATTTTTAGTTTCAGTAATTGTCCTTGTAGGTGTAACACTGCGTCATGGAATGAAAGAATCATAGACTTGGAAAGGACCCCCAGGGTCATCTAGTCCAACCCCCTGAAATGCAGGAATCTAAACTATAGCATCCATGACAGGTGACCATCCAAGCTCTGCTTAAAAATTTCCAAGGAAGGAGAGTCCACCACCTTCTGAGGGAGTCTGTTCTACTGTCAGTCTTACCATCAGAAAGTTTTCCCCCGGAATCCCCATTCTTGTAAATTGACCCCATTGGTTCAAGCCCTACTCTCCGGAGCAGGAGAAGAAGAAGAGGAGTTTGGATTTGGTATCCTGCTTTATCACTACCTGAAGGAGTCTCAAATCTCCTTTCCCTTCCTCCCCCACAACAAACACTGTGAGGTGAGTGGGGCTGAGAGACTTCAGAGAAGTGTGACTGGCCCAAGGTCACCCAGCAGCTGCAGGTGGAGGAGCGGAGACGCGAACCCGGTTCCCCAGATTAGGAGACTACTGCTCTTAACCACTACACCACACTGGCTCTCAGGTTTGCTCCATCTTCCATGTCCTTTAGATATTGGAAGATGACTAGCATATCTCTTCTCTTTTCCAGGCTAAACATACCAGTGCTCCAAAACTCTGGATGACCCCAAAGATGGGGGATAAAATCAAACCCTGAGGAACCCTACACTGAAGTCTCCAAGAGACCAAAGAGCACTCTCCAAGCATCACCCTCTGGATACAACCATCTAAGTAGGACCAGAACCACTGCAAAGCGGTGCCCCCCACCCCTAACTCAGAAAGCTACTCCAGAAGGATACCATGGTTGATGCCACTGAGAAGTCTCTTCCATTGGAGATCATCATTCAGGGCAGGCAAAACAGTTTCTATGTCAAATCTGGGTCTAAACTCCAACTGAAATTGATTTAAAAAATCCGTTGCATCCCAGAGCACCCGGATCTGGTCTGTGACCACCCATTCAAGAACCTTGCCCAGGAAGGAAACTGGCCAGTAATTGCTCAGATTTTGCAAATTTGATTGGATTGCATTGGATGAAAGATTCCCCCATTTCCAGGGCTGGACTAGATGATCCTCGTGGTCCTTTCCAACTATATTCTATGATTCTCTGGTAAGCCAGTTGGATTGGGGGGGGGGGGTTAGGATGCATATATCAACACTGACTAGTAAGAAACATACCTTTCCAAATCTGTGGCCCCATTACTATGGAGCAAGCTCTCTGACCAAATTGCATTTTTATTCTACTTCTTGCAGCATTTGTTAGACAGACAAAAATCCTATTACACAGCAGAGTCAAGGGATCATGGGTCCAGCCTTTAGGCAAACACAATCCTATTACAAGACAGATCTTGACTCCAGCCTTTATTTACAGAAATCATTATTCTAAGAATCCCTGAGGAAATCATGACACCAAATGCTACAGACCAAATTCCTCCACGTACGAGGGAAGAGTCTCTGAGCAAGTCTTGTCTGAGCACCATAACACCACCAGTGACTCCTCTGCTGTGGATTTAGGGGAAACCAGAAAGAGGAGCAATGGGTTGTTAACAGAGGGAGACGCATATAGCAGAAGTATCTTCATTTTCTAGCACAATGCATTTCAGTTGCCTTGGTCAGCAAATTCAAATTCAATCACTGCCAGAAGCTGCTGCAATTGGCTGGGAGCTGTCCTTGTGTGCAAAGCCACTGAACTGCAGACGGCAGCTTCTCAGTAAATCATAGAATCATAGAGTTGGAAGAGACCACAAGGGCCATCGAGTCCAACCCCCTGCCAAGCAGGAAACACCATCAGAGCACTCCTGACATATGGTTGTCAAGCCTCTGCTTAAAGACCTGCAAAGAAGGAGACTCCACCACACGCCTTGGCAGCAAATTCCACTGTCCAACAGCTCTTACTGTCAGGAAGTTCTTCCTAATGTTTAGGTGGAATCTTCTTTCTTGTAGTTTGGATCCATTGCTCCGTGTCCGCTTCTCTAGCGCAGCAGAAAACAACCTTTCTCCCTCCTCTATGTGACATCCTTTTATATATTTGAACATGGCTATCATATCACCCCTTAACCTCCTCTTCTCCAGGCTAAACATGCCCAGCTCCCTTAGCCGTTCCTCATAAGGCATCATTTCCAGGCCTTTGACCATTTTGGTTGCCCTCCTCTGGACACGTTCCAGTTTGTCAATGTCCTTCTTGAACTGTGGTGCCCAGAACTGGACACAGTACTCCAGGTGAGGTCTGACCAGAGCAGAATACAGTGGCACTATTACTCCCCTTGATCTAGATGCTATACTCCTATTGATGCAGCCCAGAATTGCATTGGCTTTTTTAGCTGCCGCGTCGCACTGTTGGCTCATGTCACGTTTGTGGTCAACCAAGACTCCTAGATCCTTTTCACATGTACTGCTCTCAAGCCAGGTGTCACCCATCTTGTAAAGGACCCTCGGGACCTGGGGCGAGGACCAATGTCTCCATGTGGCTCCACCCTTAAGTGCAGAGTTGTTCTTATTGCTCCAACTTCTGCTTTGCTCTCAGTCCTACCTCTGGCTTGGCCTCTGCTCCTGACTTGCTCTTGGGTGCTGGTTACTGGCTTGCCCCACAGCTCCTTGCTCCCAGATCTTGGCTCACTTCAGACCGCTGCCCACTGTCCACACCTGACAACCAGACATCATACTACCACAGCTTATAACACAGAATGGCAGACATCTCATTTAAACACTTCAGGTTACACTATTATCTTTCAATGATTTCCCAATATTTTTTATGGTTGCACCTTACTCCAAAACCATATGAACACTTTTAATAAGATTTATATTGTTGTCTGCATTCCTGTCCTAACACTGATATTTAGCAACATTAACATATATGCCCTATCTCAGTCCATTAAAAGGAGATTTGGTGTTTTTTTGCTTCCATTTATAACTAATAGCTCTCCTGGTTGCCATTAACAGTAGGTACTTCATACTTTAATAACTAATAGTTTTCCTGCAAACATCTAGACATTTGAAGGTGAATCAGTTTTTTTAAAATGTTTTTCAGTAGCATGGTGTACAACAAAACATTTAAACTTAGTGGGTTCAACACCAGTGGCAAATTCAAAACACAGAAAATATTTCTCAAAAGTTCTGTGCCTAGGGGTAGGTCCATAATTGCTTGAGTTACAGTGGTGCCTCGCAAGACGAAATTAATTCGTTCCGCGAGTTTTTTTGTTATGCGAGTTTTTTCGTCTTGCGAAGCACCACTGCATTTAAACGCTGACAATGGCAGGGAGGGGCGGGGAGAAGCAGGACAGCTGCCGCAGCCGGTACCTCAGACTCACCCACGCGTTGTGGCCACCGTGCGACACAGCTGCTGGAGGGCGGCGGGGCTCAGGAGCACGACTCCAGGGAGAGAGAGGCGCTGGCGGTAACGGCTCTCTGAGGGGAGCGCGCGAGGGGGGTGGGCAGCAGTGCGAGGCACTAACCGTCAGCCGGAAGGTGGGAGGGAGCCGGAGGAGCGGGGAAGCGAGCGTGCGTGCTTGCAGTGACTGTCACCATGACACGAGAGGCAGGGCCATTTCATCTAGCGAAGCAAGCCCTTAGGAAAATCCGTCTTGCGAAGCACCTCAGAAAACAAAAAACCCTTTCGTCTAGCGAGTTTTTTGTCTTCCGAGGCATTCGTCTTGCGGGGTACCACTGTAAATGGTTCTGAAAGTTAATGCTCCCCCCCCCCCAAAGTTCAATGTTCAACAGATGCATTGGTGTAATGGCTTTTGGCTGCACTTGACTGGGCTCCAGTCAGGTCATATGTTCCTTACCACCCAGGTATCAGAAGGAGAGAAAGAGAGAGAATAAAGACAGGGCCATTTTACCCATAGGTGCGAGGGGTGTGGGGCACCCAGGCGCCAGGCTCTCAGAGGCACCAGGCTGAGAGTCTGGGGCCCAAGAGTTGAGTCCAGGGAACAGCCTACCCATCGGAGCACTGCGGAAGGCTCTTCTGCTGCGGGCGGCTCTGCACCGCGAATTCGGGGGCGACCGAGTCAGCGAGACACTGAGGCAGCCAGCTGACTCTGCCCTCCTGCGCACCCAGAACTTGGCAACCTTGGGGGGGGGCGCCGGGCAGATCTTTGCACCCCAGTGCCGCATATGCTTAAGACAGCCCCAAAGAAAGAGCTCCTCCTTCCCTCCTTTTAAGCATCCCACCATGGTTGCAAGATCATACCTCTGTGCCTCCCAGTTTCTGAGAGAACTGGACCTGGGCAAGTCATGAATGACGGCATGCACGAGAGAAATTTAAATGACAGCTTCTAGGAGGGACAGGCAGGTTAGACAGAATCAATGTGTGGATACCTCTGGCTGCTGCTGAAGGGAAAGATACAACAGGCTGTACATAAGGATAGACAAAGGAAAGTGAGACAGTGAGACTGATTTTTGCTTTGCTAATAGCCTACCTCAATGGAGTTGTGTAAGAGTTCCCTCCCCCCCCCCCCAACGGAAGCCAGTAATGTCAGATTTGCACAGCTTTAATAGTCATAGGTGGCCATAATTCCTTGCCACCTAACAACCTTTCTACACATTCAGACACACCTTTGTTCTTGCCTCTTTTATCCCCTGCCTTCCTATCTCTGTTCATCTCCTCCTTGAAGTTTAGATTGGAAGCTCCTCTGGGCAGAGAATTGCCTTTTTTCCTGTTTCATAGCTGCATGCACAAATATGAATCGGGTGGTGTGATATTGTAAGTCATAGCCCTAATAGGGATACTATGCCTTTCCCAGCCAGGAATAAACTAATGCAGATTGAAATCTGCCCGCCTGTTTAACACTGCAGAAGGTCAGGCAGCCAGTACAATTCAGCAAAACAAAGACTCTATAATGGAGCACTTCAAAATGCTCTAGAATTGTAGGTGGTTAGTAAACACATCATTAATGGAAGAGTCGACGGTGTTGGTGAAAGCAGAATTACCATTACAGCAATTTGTAAACAAGAGATGTTCAATGAAGTGTGCTCACCTTTATAAAGGTATGCAATTTCATGGTGCCTGGAAATACATAACCAGTTTTTATCTTGGCACGGCAGAGAATCAGCTGCATTCCCCCGGTGTCTGATGAAGAACCCTCCATAACTAGAGCTTTGCACCCTATACTTAGATTGCACCTGCGCATCAGACTCAGTCAGAATTTCAGACAATTTTTCAGGTATCCTAGAAGGCATCAGACTCTTCCCTGGATTATCGAAAGGTTCTTCAAGGTGTTTCACAATCAACCTAATTGCACAAAAGGATGTGCAGTAACAAGCCAATCAGCAGACAGGGAATTGAAACGAGCCCCAGTTGGAACAAGGGATGAACAATACCTATATGGCCTCAATGCCTTTCAGCTGAGAGCCATGCAGAATTGAGTCAGGTCTTTGTGCCTTTAAAAGGGAACAAAACGAAGTAAAGCTAGGACTTGAGATAATATGCAAAATAATTCAGAAATCCCCGCCTTTGCAACAGCTATATATCTACAGATAATTGGCAGAGGCAAATGCTGTCACTTTTTGTCAAGGAAGCAGTATGGAGAATAATAGGAAAGGCTCTCAAAGATCTATTTTTGCAATAAAAGTGAGTCACTTTACTTGCAGGATGTAGCTGTGGATGCAAGCTCAGCTGAGTCAAGGAAGCCTGGATATAAGGGGGGAAATCTCCTTCAGTCCTACATAATATCATGCACATGTGAAGCTGTCTTTGGGTTCTTCCGGGGGGGGGGGGGGCGTTTATGTTACAAACAGGTCACTAAGATCCAATTTTTCTGTGTGCACAATTGGGTGAAGTTTACCATCTTCAAACTCCACATTAGTTAATTCTTGACAGAGTGTTTCTTTGCTGTGCTTTCTGTCCCATTCCCTGTTCTGGGAATGTACACAAGTTTTTTAAAAAAATATCTGTGTACACACAGAATTCCAGATCTTGCACAAATTGATATTTTTATGTCCTGCGCCATAAACGATGCCTTTTCTTTTCAGCCACAGCTCACTAGAGCTTAGCTCCAGCACCTCTCAAGTGGTTGCCATTGTCATTCTAGAGAACAAAGGAGATGTTCATGGTGAGCACTGGAACCTCTTTTTCTATAAAAATAGCACTGAACATGCATATGTATTGTTTTTTTAAAAAAATATTACCTCTGCAAGGTATCATATTTTTCACTCTATAAGACGCACTTTTCCTCTACTAAAAAATAAGGGGAAATGTGTGTGCATCTTATGGAGTGAATGCAGGCGGGAGGCTCTGCTCAGCGCTCCCTTTAAAGAGCCGCGTGGAGCGTGTGTGAAGCTCTTTGGGGCTTTTTCTTGTTTAGCCGCGTGCAGCCTCCCCAGCCCGGGAGAGGCTGCACACAGCTATCCCATAAGCCAGGACAGCCAGCGGGATTGCTGCGATCCCACTGGCTGTCCTAGCTTCTGGGGTAGCTACGCAAAGCCTCCGCAGGGGAGCAGGGAGCCTTCATCCTGCTCCCCTGCGGAGTCTTCGCGCAACTATCCGTGGCTTTTGCGGGAGGTGGGGGAAGTGACAGAGCCATGCGCTCTTGGGGGATTTTCCCTGAGGAGGGAGAAGGGCAGCCTGTCAGTGACGGCTCTTTTCCCTCTTCTGGGAAAAGCCTGCAAGCTCCACGCTCCACACGGCTCGTGAAAGGGAGCGCTGAGCAGAGCCTGGGACGCATACAGGCTCTGCTCAGCGTTCCCTTTAAATAATTTTTTTTTCTTGCATTCCCCCTCTAAAAACTAGGTGCGCCTTATGGTCCAGTGCATCTTATAGAGCGAAAAATACAGTAATCCCCACATCTTGAGATTGTGGAGGGAAGTGAAATATGATTCCGTATGCATTTAAAGTTGTATCTATCAGATTTGCACTTCCCAAAATAATATGCAAATTGAAACAAATCTCCTTTGAAATTATCTGCATTATCTGCATTTTGCAATGCAGTTCTCCAAACAAACGTTTACAAAAATGCATTTATTAAGGGAAAGTGTGCATTAAAATGAAGATGGTTGTTTCGCTGATGATTTGTTATTTATTCTATATGAATAATGTTGTAATTATGACATTCTATTATGTTATTGTAATTTATTGTTTGTAAGCCACTTTGTGACTTGTGTGAGTGAAAAGCAGCATAGAATCTAATAAATGAAATGAAGTGAAATAATATTTTTAAAATATAATGAATATATATATTCATTAAGCACCCTTTAAAAAACCTGGTTTGAAAGGAAGTCTAAATTTAATACGAATAAGCATGCAGAAGCCTACATTTAGGCTGAATTCCTCTTAATATTTACAAGGAAGGGAACCCCATTAAACTCAGTGGCACTTACTTATGAGTAAGCACACCTAGGCTCTGGATATATAGCTCTTCAAACTGAATCATCATACACAGAGTTAAAATCTGGTTTTCTGTGTAGACAAATGAACCACATGGAAAAATTAGATAACTTCTGAAGTTAAGCATTTTAAATGGCACAAGTCAGGTATCAAATTTATTACTGTCAGCTTCCTACTGGATCTGGAGACTAGCAAGTCACCAGAGGCTCTCAAATCCAGGAGATGCCATCCCATATCTCACCAGGATCAGCCACTGAGCTCATATGAAACATCTTGTATTTCTTCATTAAGCCTTCAGATGACTGGAGCTCTGAATGGGGTCATGTTCTCAAATTCTGAATATTTATTACTTTACCTACCAAATAGCAGAGAAATTTACTTTCTCCCTGTCTCATGGAGATAACTACTATTGTGTCTGGTAACTAGCATTCCCTAAACCTGGAAAGCTCTGTATGCTTGTTCCTGCTAGGGGTGCGACGGAAATCTGATTCAGTTTACATTTAAAGCTTAATCTATCAAAGCCACACTTCCTAAGCAATATGAGAAGCAAAACACAGCCGTCCTTTATAATTTGCACTTATTCATATATTGTGATGCATTTCCCCATTGTTTTGTAAAAATGGAAATATTGGGGTAGATGTGTATCAAAATGAATATATTAGTGAAAATAATAAGCAAAATAGCAAGCATTCTTGCCATGAAATTTTCCTAGTAGACATCAGTCAAAAATGTGCTTCATATGATAAATTTCCACTAATATGCTGAAGTATTTGCTTTGCTTTTCTCTCTCTCTCTCTCTCTCTCTCTCTCTCTCTCTCTAAATCAAATAGCTGGAGAAATGTGGAGAACCTAATTTAGGATTGGGAAAATGAGAAACTGGGAGAACTGAAATTGACAGATCCTTCCAGCCCTCCTTATGGCCCAAGGCCAGGAATATTGAGGGGAGGCACCATCACTCATTGGTAGCAGACAGGTTCAGTCTTTGGCATCCCTAGTTAGAAGAAGAAGAAAAAGAAGAAGAAGAAGAAGAAGAAGAGGAGGAGGAGGAGGAGTTTGGATTTGATATCCCACTTTATCACTACCCGAAGGAGTCTCCTTTCCCTTCCTCCCCCACAACAAACACTCTGTGAGGTGAGTGGGGCTGAGAGACTTCAGAGAAGTGTGACTGGCCCAAGGTCACCCAGCAGCTGCATGTGGAGGAGTGGAGACATGAACCCAGTTCCCCAGATTACAAGTCTACCACTCAGTGGCGTAGCGTGGGTTGTCAACACCCAGGGCAAGGCAAGTAATTTGCGCCCCCTAACCCGGGGCAAGGCAAGTAATTTGCGCCCCCCCCCCGCTGCACTGTCCCTCCCCCAGATAGTCCCTCACTCTCTCTCTGCACCGCACCGCACACCTGGCATCCTCCACTCCACAGTGGACGGCAACCCGGCGGCTCGGATCGGATTCACACAGCCAGCACTGCAGTGAGAGAGAGTGAGTGAGCCAGGTAGGGGCAGAGAGCTGCGAGTGCGAGCGCGAGCGTGCGCCCCCCAGATGTTGCGCCCGGTGCGGCTGGTCCCCCCCCCTGCACTCCCCACGCTACGCCAGTGCTACCACTCTTAACCACTACACCACACTGGCTCTCCGGCAGCAGGTGCCTTACAGACTCTATGCACTGATGCACCTCAACCCATGTCTTATGCACTTGTTCATGTAAGTACCACTTCAGGGATATTTACAGGAGGCAATTGTGCAACACAGATTTTATTGCAATGGACCCAATTGCTTTAAGATGCTGATACTGTATTGCCTTGCCTGTCTAGTGGGGTTAGCAGGAGCCACACAATTTACTACAATTAAAATATTTATTCGCCCTAGACAGCTTTGCAACTTGAAGCACTGGTACAGAAATCTAAAATAGCACAGTGGCTCATTTTTAGAAATTATGCACACGTTATCTGAAGCCATGTTATGTGGACCATAAAATGAAACTGGTCCCTTTGCAGAGGCAGAGATAGGCGTGGGAGATAATGCCTCTATATGGGGCAGAGGCACAGCTTCTAGGAAACCAGGCAGCAGGCAGTGGAGGCTGAAACAAAAATTGCTGGAATTTGAACTAAAGGAAGATTAAGGAAAGAAGATGGAGAGGCAGGAAAAGCTGCTAATAATAATTAGCTGTACCAAGGAAGGGGCGGCAGGCAGAAGTGGTGACATGCTCGCTGCCGCAGTCCTGACTAATTTGAAAGGAAAACAATAACATAGCTGAAAAACAGGTAGGAAGAAGAGGCAAGGTCAAGGTGAAGGAGGTTGATTCCTGCAAGCATCCACAGGGTCAAAACAGGCATGGGAAAGAGCAACATGGAACAGCCTCCTGGGAGATTCCAAAAAAGCTGAACACAGAGGAGCCATCTCCTGGACAAAGCCATTTCCGAGCCTGCGGAGGAGGTGGGGTTGCGGGCTTCACGCCCACCCCACGTGTGCGGGGGCTGGCTCCAGCCCCCGCGAGATCGAGGGAATCCCGGCCGCGTCGTCTACCCAGCCAGCCAATCGGGTGGCTGGGGGAGCGTGGCCTGCCTTATTTAGGGCCGGCTTGGCCGGGGCTCACCCTCTTTTTGCCGCGCCAGCATGCCCGTTTTTTCCCCACCCTCCCTCCCTTTAGGTAGGCTTCTGACTTTGCTATGGGCTTCGGTCGGTCTCAGCTAGGGGCCTGGTAGGAATTTTTCCCAACTGGCAATTTCAGCCAATTGGTTTTTCGCCTATCTCGTAGCAACTCGTCACAACTCCCTGGTATTGGCGGTTAGGCATTGGTAAGAAGGGGTTAAGAGGATGTGGGGGGGGAGAGGAAATGCCATCACCTCCCCCCAAAAGCTAAGGATAGTCCATTAAAGGATTCCGGGGGGCGTGGCCCTGTCTGAAGCCTATGGAGGTGTGGGCCTAAGCCACGCCCCTGAGCGGTGACCCCGGGGGAGCTCCTAGTTGACGTGCCTCAGCAGGACTCCCCCTTATGGTGTTAACCCATGCCGGTCTTCATGCAATCAGGCTGCAGCCGGCTAGCGATAGGACCAATGCATAAGCCAATACAGTGGTGCCTCGCAAGACGAAAAGAATCCGTTCCGCGAGTCTTTTCAGCTTGCGGTTTTTTCATCTTGCGAAGCAAGCCCATTGACGGATTAGCGCTATTAGCGCTATTGGCACTTTAAGGGCTAAAAACGGCTTTTTAAGGCTTAAGGGATTAGCGGTTTTGCTGCTAAAATGCTTTTAGCAGCTTAGCGATTCAGAAAAAGGGGTTTTGGAGCAAAAAAAACCCTCAAAATTTGTCATCAATTTTCGTCTTGCGAAGCAAGCCCATAGGGAAATTCGTCTTGCGAAGTGCCTCTGCAGACGGAAAACCCTTTCGTCTTGCGGGTTTTCCGTCTTGCGAGGCATTCGTCTTGCGGGGCACCACTGTACCTCTCATTCCTGAAATCTGGGCAGATGGCTGACAATGGTGGGAACGAAGAGGCATCTAGTTCAGGAATAGGCCTTCCTGAAAGCCACACACTTAGGAAGGTCATGGCTGGCTGCAAGAGACATTTAGAGACAACAGGCACAGCTGTCAGTATATCCCAATATACTTTTGCCGCCAGAGAGTGGCAAGGTCACAGGGGGCCTCTGCTCAGTCAGAACTTGCTGCTATGTGATTGAGATTTCCCTCAGAGGGAAAAGTGGAGCTATTTCCCAGGAAATGTACATTGAGACTTAATCCAATTACCAGGGGAAGGTGCTCGCTGGAGGCTGCCTCCATTACTGTCCATAGTTAATTAATGCTAAGTAAGGACACCTGCACATATTGGATATGGTAGAAGTTCCAGGGACTAATTAAACGTGCACTTACAAAGTCCATTATGCATACTGGCAAGAGCAAAGAAATTCCTCTGCCCAGCAACTACCATGAGGAAGATATTTTCTGGGAGCCAATAGGGTACCCCCTGATTGTTGGCTTGAACTACCATCACACACCTTGATTCTTTGCAGTAGTAAGATACCCACTCCCCAGAGCAAAGCCAAAATGAGCACATAGGTTCAACTAGAACTTTGAGTATGTTTCAAGACTAACTTCTTGGTAACAGGTGGTGGGCGAGGTGTCCTCTCTCTGCTTGACACCCTATAGGCTGCTGCCACTTCTCTAAGACAGTACAGTGGTAACTCAGGTTACAGACGCTTCAGGTTACAAACTGCTAACCCAGAAATAGTACCTCGGGTTAAGAACTTTGCTTCAGGATGAGAACAGAAATTGCACTGCGGCAGCAGCGGAAGGCCCCATTAGCTAAAGTGGTACCTCAGGTTAAGAACAGTTTCAGGTTAAGAACAGACCTCCAGAATGAATTAAGTTCTTAACCCGTGGTACCACTGTACTGGACTAGGTAGACAAATAGTTTGCCCTGGCCTGAAGCATTTTCTGGGTTCCTCCTCCGCTCAATTAAAAACTAATTCCCAAATGAATGCATGTAGGATTGCTTGGTTCTTCAAGTAAGTGATCCTTGCATGTACCCAGAAATTCAGAGGGTCTTCTGTCTTTTAGCAGACATAATTCTGCATTACCAAAAGGCATGCAGGATGCATTGCCAAGACTTTAGGATTATTCTCATTTGTCAAAAGGCTCGATTTAGTTGCAACCCAATGTATTTTAATCGTTAAAGCAACCTGTTGCTATACAGGCATGGTCAGGAAATACAGGAATTTCGAAATTAGAAAGTTGATTGAAATGAGTGATTGATTCAAATTCAATTGATTTAAATCAAACCAGTCTACCAAGAACAGTGGCGTAGTGTGGGTTGTCAGCACCCGGGGCAAGGCAAGTAATTTGCGCCCCCCCCCCCGCTGCACTGTCCCTCCCCCAGATAGTCCCTCGCTCTCTCTCCGCACCGCACGCCTGGCACCCTCCCCTCCACAGTGGGCGGCGACCCGGCGGCTCGGCTCGGATTCGCACAGCCAGCACTGCAGTGAGAGAGAATGAGTGAGCCAGGTAGGGGCAGAGAGCTGCGAGTGTGAGCGCCCCCCCCCCCCCCGATGTTGCGCCCGGTGCGGCCGGCCCCCCCTGCACCCCCCACACTACGCCACTGACCAAGAAGCCCTCCTTCTAAGGCTGATCAGAAAATGTCTCTATTGAATTTAGCATTCACCAAGCTATCCAGCAAGGCAAGCACTTAGGGAAGATGGTGACATAGATAAGAGCTGAGTGGCCAATCAAGCTAGCTTTTCATCTTGTGTTGCTAGGGGAGGCAGTTAAATCAAGAGTACGGCTACCACCAGTGTGGATAACAAGCTTCATCCAGGTTTTACCACCCACTCCTTAATCAACTGAGCATTAACTGTTTCCACACGTGGGTGGTGCAATCTGTGGTCATGTTCTAGAAAGGTGGGAAGGGCATTAGAGTCCTGGTGAGGATAGCATCAACTGCTGCTGCTTCAGCTTGCAGAGGAGCTGTTTACCAGCTAAAACACTTACTCAAAACAGAGAGCTCTTGTAACTGAAAAATGTACAGCAGGAGAACACAGCTCTGAAGTGGACAGAGATCAAGGTCTTTGGGATGGAACTAGCTCATGGATAGGCAAACTAAGGCCCGGGGGCCGGATCTGGCCCAATCGCCTTCTCAATCCACCCCGCAGACAGTCTGGGAATCAGCGTGTTTTTACATGAGTAGAATGTGTCCTTTTATTTAAAATGCATCTTCTGGGTTATTTGTGGGGCATAGGAATTCGTTCACATAGCTCAGAAGTAGAAACAACAGGAAATACCGACGATGGAAGAATGGAGGACGAAGCTGTTAGACTACGCTGAGTTGGACAAATTGACTGGGAAGATCAGATACCTAAGAGACCAAAAGTTCATCGAGGACTGGGGAAAATTTGCGGAATATCTGGAATGTATAAGTAAGGGACAGATAACGCTAGAGGGATTTAAAGAAGCACTGTGAAATTTGAGAAGTATTGTCAAAAGGGAATAGAAAGGGAAAGGATTAAAGAATGACAATACAAACTTAAGGAATGCGTAACTTAAATAAAGACTATGGATGATTTACGGAAAAGCTGAAGGAAGTCCAGAAAAGAAACATTTTGTGAAAAATTGGATGTGAAACTGTTGTATGTTTTTGTTGTAAATTAATAAAAATTATATATATATATATATATATATATATATATATATATATATATAGGAATTCGTTCACATATATTTTTTCAAAATATAGTCCAGCCCCCCCACCCCAAAGTTCTGAGGGACAGTGGACCAGCCCCCTGCTGAAAAGGTTTGCTGACCCCTGAACCAGCCCCTGGTCAGGGATCAATATACTCAATTCCCAGTCCAGTGTAATCAATCAACTTGAGAAATATTGGCCATGATACATTGTAATGTATGAAGTCACACATGGGTATGGTTGCGGGGGGGGGGGGAGTGTTTCAACAGGTCAAATATTCATGTGCCACCTGGCATCTCAGTTTCCTAGTTGAAGCAGTGCTTAAGCGGGTATCACAGGGAACATTTGCACCAGCCCTTAGAAATGCCTAACTTCAGCTATTTTATGTTGTGCTCGCTTCTTAACCCATCATTTAATGTGCATAGTTCCCCATCCTTGGGGGTAGCCATTGTAGAGCCTTCCAGATCCCATGAACTCCTGAATCTGATCAGCCACAGTCAGCAGGGCTAACGGTCAGGGATGGTGGGAGTTGTAATCTGCATTGGCCACCCATGTCAACAAGTTATTAGCAGTTCCCATTGCAGAATCCATGTACAGTGGTACCTCGGATTAAGAACTTAATTCATTCTGGAGGTCCATTCTTAACCTGAAACTGTTCTTAACCTGAGGTACCACTTTAGCTAATGGGGCCTCCCACTGCCGCCGCACCACCGCCACACAATTTCTGTTCTCATCCTGAAGCAAAGTCCTTAACCCGAGGTACTATTTCTGAGTTAGTGGAGTTTGTAACCTGAAGCATCTGTAACCCGAGGTACCACTGTACCCTTGACATTTTGGTTGTTATTTATTCATTCAACGTATTCACCATCTGAGTTCAAGGTTACTCAGCAATAAAAACAGACAATACAATCTAAATACAACGATTTACCTATTAAAAACAATAATTACTGTAGCTAAATTACTACAAGTAATCACATAAATAATCGAACTCACCTAAGCATGATCACCATTAAAATTAGTCAGTGAATGTTCCCCTCACCACTATTGCACAACAGCAGCAATGCCCAAGAGAAGAGCAAAGTCTTTGCCTGGTGCTGAAACAATATCAATGTGGGCACCAGGTGAGTCTCTCTGGGGAGAGCATTCCATTAGCAGGGGCACCACTGAACTCTCTTGCTGAATGCCACCTGCTGAAGTTTTATTAGTTGCACAGCATTAGATCTGGAAATGGTTTGAACTTATAAATCTCATATTTGAAACTGGAATTTCAGGAGGTTTAGGTTTTGCTAGGTGGGACTTGAATTCAATAACCAAAACTGGGATTTCAGTTTCTCAGGTGGGTGTGTAATCTCAATGGCATTGAGCAGCATCACGTAAGGATGCCTAGGAACTGTGCCAGATCTGACATGAACGTTGCCGCTCCACTAGCACACACAATCAGTGGCGTAGAGTGGGTTGTCAGCACCCGGGGCAAGGCAAGTAATTTGCCCCCCCCCGCTGCACTGTCCCTCCCCCAGATAGTCCCTCGCTCTCTCTCCGCACCGCACCGCACGCCTGGCACCCTCCCCTCCACAGTGGGCGGCGACCCGGCGGTTCGGATCAGATTTGCACAGCCAGCACTGCAGTGAGAGAGAGTGAGTGAGCCAGGTAGGGGCAGAGAACTGTGAGTGCGAGCGCGCGCCCCCCCCCATGTGTTGTGACCGGTGCGACCGGCCCCCCCTGACCCCCCCCCCACGTTACGCCACTGCACACAATTATCCCAAATCTTCCTTACGCCCAATGTAAAGGGTGCACATTTGTTTTGTAACAAGTAAAAAACAGAATGGAATGGAGCTCATTTGTTATGAAGTGGATGCCAGAGTAATAAATGAGCTCCAAATGGTGCTATTCATTTGTTTTCTTCTGGCAGCTAGAATAGATCAGGTGAAGATTACAGAGAGGAAGAGGAGGAGAAATGGCACTTTTAGTTAAATGTGTTTAAAGCCAAAGTCCTGGACATCAACTACTGGTCACAAAAGCGGGGGGGGGGGGGATCTCATGGGGATTTTTACAGGTCTAAAGACCAGATGGCAAACATATGATGCTACTGAGATTTGGGGATAAAGGAGCTTCTCAGCCCCAGAGTTTCTAAAACCAAGCTCTGGGTAACCAAGCCCAATATAAAAATAAAAGCTGTCACACATAGACTCTTCTGGTTAGGTCTCTATGCTGTCTTCACCTCTTTAGCTTACAGTTAGATGTGCAGACAACAGAAGACTCCTAAAGATGCCTCCGGTGTGCTCAATGCAAATGGCAGCAGTAATACCCAGCGCATCTGGGCTGAAGAAGTCAATAAAACATGGGGTGAGGGCTGTCTTAGCTATAATAGGCTTTGCTTCTGTTTTAAGGTTCAGTTTAAGAAGGTTCCTCTGGGCTTCCTTTGTCTAACTCTGGAGCTGAGCAGCTTCTTTCTCCCAAGGCTTAGGAACATAACTGAACATTTCCCTTTGGACTATAGAGGAAGGATCTTTTTTTCTGCAGAGGACTGCTTTACCATGGTGGTAGAGAGAGGGGCTGATGTCAGTGCTGGGAAGGCAAGGGAAGCCAAATGTGGATGGAGCAGTCCCTTCTCTGTCACCACTCTTTCTTGCTCCTTCCCCTTCTTTGGTCTTATCATCAGCCTGACAAAGACCAACATTCCACATCAAGACATTGCCAGCAGTCCATATGTGAGCATTGGTGATCACACACTTGAGATTTTGTCTACCTGGGTTCCACCATAACCAGCAATGTCTCCATCAATACTAAAGTGGACAAACACATTGGCAAGGCAGCTATGGCAATGGCTCACCTCTCCAAAGGGGTATGGGAGAACGTGTTGCTAACAAGCAATACCAAGATGAGAGTCTACCAGGCCTGCGTATTGCACAAGCTGCTTTAGAGTAGGGAGATGTGGGCAACTTACACCTGCCAAAAGCAATGCCTCAGCGCTTTCCACATGTGCTACATCAGGAAGATTTTGGGCATCACAAAGTCTCAGACAAAGATGTGCTCTCCCAAGCTGTGGGCACCACAGTTCAAGAAGGACACTGACAAACTGGAACGTGACCAGAGGAGGGCAACCAAAATGGTCAAAGGCCTGGAAACGATGCCTTATGAGGAACGGCTAAGGGAGCTGGGCATGTTTAGCCTGGAGAAGAGGAGGTTAAGGGCTGATATGATAGCCATGTTCAAATATATAAAAGGATGTCACCTAGAGGAGGGAGAAAGGTTGTTTTCTGCTGCTCCAGAGAAGCGGACACGGAGCAATGGATCCAAACTACAAGAAAGAAGATTCCACCCTAAACATTAGGAAGAACTTCCTGACAGTAAGAGCTGTTTGACAGTGGAATTTGCTGCCAAGGAGTGTGGTGGAGTCTCCTTCTTTGGAGGTCTTTAAGCAGAGGCTTGGCAACCATATGTCAGGAGTGCTCTGATGGTGTTTCCTGCTTGGCAGGGGGTTGGACTCGATGGCCCTTGGGGTCTCTTCCAACTCTATGATTCTAAGCCCACATATCCAGCATGTTCACACTCCTGTCTCCATGATGTTTACGCTGGCTTGGTCACATCCACAGAATGGAAGATGGCAGGATCCCCACGGAGGTGCTCTATGGGGAGTTGTCTCCAAGCACCGGGCCAGTTGGCAAACCAACTTGGCATTTTAAAGATGTCTGCAAATGTGAATTGAAAGCTGGCAACACCGGCCCCATTTGGTGGGAATCCCTTGCAGATGACTGCAGTGCATGGAGACAGACAATCAGGCTGTGTATCCATAGCAGTGACCAGAGGAGGAATGACCACTGAGAAGAGCGCAGAGAGAAGAAACGCCATGGTGCATCTGCAGCAGCACAGCCAGATGCCTTCAGCTTCCTGAGTTGCAACAAAACATGTCTCTCCCATATCGGTCTGTACAGCCACAGCAGGCGCTGCGACCTTCCAACAGTTTGACTTCACCCCAAAAGGCACACTCCTCCTTTGTCTCCTGAGACAGGTGGATGCCAATAGTAACTTGTACATACTGCTTGGGGGGAGGGCACAAGAACCCCCCATGCACAGAAGTTGTGGAAATAAAAATCCCAGGCCCGGCACATCTGTAGCCTGATGTTTAGCTTGAGCCTTACCATCAAGGCAATTTAGCAAGATGGTACCAAGGATCTGAGTTTTTCTCCATTAGCTACCAAGCTGAGTGGAGAAAATATACATATATCACAGAGTCCTTAGAGTAGAAAAGAGCTCTCCCATCTACCCCATACCAAAGCAATTCTAATTTAAAAGGACAATGGGAAAATATCCCTTTGGAGAAGATGTTCGGCATCTTCTGGCCCTTCTCTGGATCAATGAATCTTCCTAATTAAAGATTTTTCTACTTGAAGAACAGGCCAGTGGGCACCGTGGCCTTGGGGAAAGAAATTCAACGATGCAAAGCTGCACTTCAGGAAGAGGGGAGGGAATCATCTCTATAGCTTAATATCTGCCATGTGACCCTTCAGAGAGGATTTGAGCCAGTGTATCACTTCACTCAATGGCATAACAGATGCAAAACAGCTGGATATTGGCTAATTACCCTTTTTACATGCTCAGCCTTTTTCAAGGGATTGTGTTCCCCTTACAGCAGCAAATCTGTGTAATTCTATTCCCCTCTTGTAGCAGCAAAATGTATGTGTGCTCACTCTTTTCTTAAGCACACTGGCATATACTTGAAAAATAGCTTGCCTGTTTCCATGCACGATAATAACATCTTTGGATAATGATGTTCAGCCTTTAAATGGTGCTTAATATTCTCCAAAGCACTTAACAAACACAGTTTGTGGAATCCCACAATATTTCTGTAAATTAGGTTAGCATTGTTACACTCACTCTGCAGATGGTTGGCTGCGGTTGCCAGATAGCCACCTAATAAGTTCGTGGCAGAGGTGAGATTTGAGAGCAGGATCTTGGCTAGTCCATTATACCAACTGTCAGTCATTATTGCAATGATGAAGATGAGTGCCATCAGTGTACACAACACTGGGAATTTTTGTTATAAGGCAAACACATGTCTTTCTGGGCCAGGGCTGCTGCAGGTTGTCATCCAGAGCATCTGAAGGGCAGCAGAAAGGCTGAGCTAGAGCTTTGAGTTCTGATTAAGAAGTTTGCTAATTCTACTAGACAGAGAGCAAAGATATTTGCTACCATAGATCTATTTTGTCCCTTCCGAGATAAATACCAAGCCAATAACAAATCTTGAGCTTGTTAGACAAAACAATGCAGTGTAAAAAGCTGCTAGCTACTAAATTAGATGTTGCTTTATGTCATTCATGAGTGATAGGTGGTTCCAGTGCCCCCCTCTCAAGACTGAGCTTAAATGTCATCACAGCATGGTATAAACTTAAATGTGAAGGGAAACTGAGTGCCACAGGTGCAGCCTTAGTTGTAAAAGGTAATCTGAAAATACATTGCAGACTTGCACTAGGACACACAGTACTAAAAGTTCCATGAACTCAATGGCTGCATTCACAAATATAGTATTATGTGCACAAGCAGTAGCAAGCCTTTGGCTCAGGTATACCCATCTCCACCTTTGCCACAGCCACAAGGAAGAGATTAGACACTTTTGCTTCCGTTTTCAGTTAACCACGGCTTCTTCTTGTGTCCAAACCAGGACAAATTGTGGTTAACATTAACTATGGTTTAGGGAAAACAAGTCAACTTTCGTTTGTAGTTTCCTTAAATATACTTAACACTGTTTCCCTAAAAAACATAGTTAACACTAACTGCAGTTCTTTCTTTGGACACAACCATGGCAGCTAGTTGAAAACAGAAGGAAAAGTTTGTAATCTCCTCCTTGTGGCCATGCTAGCAGAGGAGAGGGGATGAGGAATTGCACAAAGAAAGCCTTCGATCGCCTCCTTGTGACCATGTTAAAGGGGCGAGGGAAAGACACAGTGAAAGAGAAAGCAGGAAGGTGGAGAGCCATTCTGCTCTTACAGCCAACACTAAAATGTAATTTCTTGTGGAAACGAAATGCTATTTTAAAGTAGCCCAGAATTTTGAACCACCTTCTCAAAATATATGTTGCTTTTCCCTTGTTACTATTTTTAAGATAATGAGTCAGATAACAATGATACCAATGGCCCCAAAACCACCTTCCAGAAAAAGGAGCAACATCTGGGGGGGGCGCACTCGCACTCGCAGCTCTCTGCCCCTACCTGGCTCACTCACTCTCTCTCACTGCAGTGCTGGCTGTGCGAATCCGATCCGAGCCGCCGGGTCGCCGCCCACTGTGGAGGGGAGGGTGCCAGGCGTGTGGTGCGGTACGGAGAGAGAGCGAGGGACTATCTGGGGGAGGGGCAGTGCAGCGGGGGGGGCACAAATTACTTGCCTTGCCCCGGGTGCTGACAACCCACGCTACGCCACTGCAAATAACATAAGGCAAAGTGCTGAGTATAGAAGGAGAAGAAGGGGGGGGAAGCTTAAACATGCTTAACAAAGATAGGAGCCAATATTTTGCCCGGGGGGGGGGGGGAATCACTCTGGATTTACACAATTGTTTCCCCAAACCAGGTGAGGAGAGCTGATTGGTCTCCAACCCTCAGTGAGTTAGGGACTTCCCCTGCTTGCAAAGACAGGCTCTGGCAAATTGAGAGGATGAGCTCAATGGTGGGTCCAGCAGTCAAAAAGGCGGTTTCTGCATATGCTATGGGCTTTAGTTGGATACCACCTCAGTAGGTTTCAATACGCCACAGAAAGTGAGGAGGCTATTACAAGGTTAGGCATATATCATATCACCAGAAGCATCGGGGAATAAATTAATGGCCTTCATTGAGAGGCAAGTTACTCACTTGATTTATTCGTTCACTTACCTGAAGGTAAAACAGGTGTAAGTTTGCCTCCTCCTCTGTGGTTTTCACTCCCCTCAGCCACTTATTTTCTTGACCATTCAAAGCAGAGCTTCAAGCAAATTAAGGGCTCATTCCCTCATTGAACTCAGTGGGGCTGCCGTCCAAGTAAAAATGCACAGGATCACACAGCCCAGCTGTTCAGAGGGATGCTGGCTGCCTCAGTGACTCTGTTTTACAGGGAGAGAGTAGAGCAGCCAAGATCTGAATCGGAACCGAGTCTGTTTCAGCAGGAGCTGAATGTGAGATCTGCCTGGAACTCCTTTCCCCTGCCAAAGCATCCCAAAAGATCCTCTGTGGGCCTTGCATGGCATTAAGAATCAGTGGGAAAGGATTCAACAAGCACCACTTTGCAACTCTGGAGGACCCAGCATCTGCGTCTTCAAAGTCCTTATCCTTTTTTCCAAGCTATTTTAAATGTTGTTGCCTTGATTGTGCCTGGATGAGTGACAATTGCTTGGTGAAGAGCAATGGGGGGGGGCATTTTTTGTTTTATTTAATTTTTTACGGCTTAGCTGCTGAGAAGCACAGATGTTGCAGGCTGTGTCACGGCAAGGTGCTAAAGGCTGCACGAAAATGTTAGAGAGCATTAATTATCTTCTTGCAGCTGTTCCTTAACCCTCTGTGACTCGCCTTTTCAGTTACTGCCACAATAACAGTTGAGGAATGGAATTCAAGCAGAAGGTTTGACAGCAACGTGGAGACAAGCTAAAGGTTAAAATGGAAAGAAAAGCAGCATCCAAACACTTTTCAAGATGCTTTTTTCCCTGAGATCCATTTGGAATTCAAACCCCTGAGGGTGTGAGTGGCTCTTCACCCAAATGCTGGCAGTTTGATGAGGTCTAAACCTAGTGGGAGATTGAATGATGGAGCTGCTGAGAAGATTTTGCTGTCTAAACTGCAGGGCAGCATTTCCCAGACTTCTAATAGCTGAGGCACACTTTTTCTGAATTAATACTGGAGGCACACTTTGCCCTTACACCCTCAACCCTTAACTTTCTTTATTCATTTATAAAATTGTTCATTCCCAAGGCAACTTATATAGCTACAATAAATAGTAAAGCAGAAACAAAAAACCACACCATTTTAAAATCAGAGCCACTAACGCAAAAGCAACCAGCAGACAAGTTATGTCAAGACCCCCAAGCTCAGCAGCGATGGGGAATTGGGAGCTGCAGAGTCTCCAGCTAAGGAGCCAGTTGAGGTGCAGGGCTCTGAGTCAGCCTCTGGAGATCAGGAGACCACTGAGTCCTGATGGACATGAGCCTCCAGAAGAATCTCCTATGCCTGTGGTCCCAGAGGCTGGACCTTCATGGGCAGCTTCTCCTGAGGAACTAAATGCCTCCCACAGGACCTCACCAGTCCAATGGTGCAGAGAACGCAGCAGGTGGGAAGCTATGGAATGGAGGAGGAGACCTCATCTTTGGGCCAGAGGGTTGTCCTTTTAAGAATTTAAAGTTAGAAGCAATGAGAAGGAGGGGGAGGGAACCTGGCAGAAGATTTAAAAGGCTCCATCTGCTCTGGGTGGCGCTGTGGGTTAAAGCCTCAGCGCCTAGGACTTGCCGATCGCATGGTCGGCGGTTCGAATCCCCGTGGCGGGGTGCGCTCCCGTCATTCGTTCCCAGCGCCTGCCCACCTAGCAGTTCGAAAGCACCTCTGGGTGCAAGTAGATAAATAGGGACCGCTTACCAGTGGGAAGGTAAACGGCGTTCCGTGTGCTGCGCTGGCTCGCCAGATGCAGCTTCATCACGCTGGCCACGTGACCCGGAAGTGTCTGCGGACAGCCCTGGCTCCCGGCCTATAGAGTGAGATGAGTGCGCAACCCCAGAGTCTGTCAAGACTGGCCTGTACGGGCAGGGGTACCTTTACCTTTTATCTGCTCTGGACCTTTATTGGAGCAAGTGGCTCACTGGGAGCTATCCGTGGTACTGGAGGCTCTGAGGGATCAAGAATCAAACCAGAATGTGACAGGTTAAAGCTGAGCCATTGAAACATAATGAAACATCTGGGGGAATCAAACTGACCTGAATGTCCAGGAGAATGAAAACATTTTTCTTTCTCCCCAAAAAGCTAAAATAGACTGAGGCCAAGTCTCTACATTCAACTCTCACATAGCTCCCATTCATTTCACTTTGCAGGAGAACTTCCTAGTGGATTGTGCCTGGTGACATAGTGAAATAGGCCTAAAGAACCTGTTGGGTATTTTAGGACAAGATGTGAAGAAAGAATTGAGGACACTATTTATGTATGCGACAACAGCAGCAAGAATTTTAATAGCACAAAACTGGAAGATGGCAGAAATACCATCCAAAGAACAATGGCATGAAAAGTTGATGGAATATGCAGAATTAGCAAAATTGACAGATAAACTGCGTGAAAAAGATAATAGTGACTTTGGAAAAGAATGGGAACCTTTTGTAACATATTTGCAGAAACAATATAAAAGTATGGACTCTTTGGCAGGGTTTAAATACATAATGTAATTAGAGAGAACAAGAAAGATAACAATGAGATAATATACTACTATATATAAGCAGCAGAATGCAACAAGCGGCTTAACAAACCAGAAATGGAAATGGAGGGAGGGGAATTTATAAAACGATTGTTTGGTTAAGTTGAATAATATATGGTATATGTATGAAAACCAATAAAAACTGATTTTAAGAAAAGAAAATAAGCCTAAAGATTATTACCTCTGGCAGCAGTGAAACTAGGTTTTATTTCAAAGACCCAGTTTCACACCCCTCCCACATGCCCCCCGGGGCAAAATACTGTACCTGGCTAGCCCACCCCCACCTCCTATAGCTACAGCACTGCCTTTGGATCAGGGATCGAGACATCTAAAAGAGACTGGGATGTCTATTTCAGGACAGGGGGTGGTTCTGTATCAGTTCTGTATGCTTTTCTCAATGTTGTTGGTAGATTTTGGTTCTGGGTAGCATGAAAATAGACTGTGGTGACCTGAAAGTCTCTTGACAGAAGGAACCCTTCTCTACCCTGTCACATGCTCCTGTCGTGTCAATTGGGATTTCAGTGATTCTTAGGCTTAGGCAAGGGGGGAGTGCTTAGCATGGAAGATTTGGCATGCAAAAACAGAAGATTCTCTTGCGCTGCCTCTGACCTTATTGAATGCTTTATACAATCAGGTAGGAATGGTAACCCTCTTGGGGCAATAGGTCCTTTGCCAGTCTTGCAGACCCCAGTAAATACCCAATCATTCCAGACCTGCACACTGCTAAAAGGGGTAAAAGCGAAGATATATAGCTAGTTTATCTATGCTGGAACTGTCAAGGATCAATGTAGATACATTTCTCTACACTAAGACCTAATTTTCCCCCATTTGCCTTGATTTGCTGTTCCATCCTTCCCATTTTCTTGATTTAATGTCCAATTATTTCTTGTCCCGTTGCCAGCCAAAAATAATATTTCACAAACTACCCTGTGTTTCCTTTTTGGACACTGCTTTAAATGTGTGACTAATGCCTTGTGCATCACAAAATTTAGAGGATTTTAGTGGATGCCTAACGATGAATTTAGCATTTCTCACATCGTTATGACTGGGATTTGGCATTTAGTAGTTGTAAGTTAAAGCCGTGTTTCTGTGGCTTCCAGTGCTCAGAGGGCTGTGGGTAGTACAAAGGGCAATTAGTGGCAGAACAATGGAAGCAGAACAGGGTTGCAAAAGGTGTGTGACTTGCAGCAAATGGGCAAATTTGCTTGACTTTTCACTGTTTAACAATCGCGGCATTGAAAACACTCCCTCCACCTGCCTGCTGTTCTTCCCTAAAGTGAAAAATAAAAAAATCTCAGCAGGGACTAAGAGTGGTTTTTGTTTCATACTAAGGATAAGAATATGTCTAAAATGTATAATTTGTTGTTGGAGTGGCATACAAAGGATGAACAAGTTAAATCAGTTATGTCTGATTAGGCAAGAGATGTGGGACATAATATAATGGTGGAGGATTGGGAGAGGCCATGGAGGGAAAGGGTTAAGTTCACTGCATGTACGATGTTAAAGGAAAATATTATGATGTATAGATGGTACTTGACCCCTGTAAAACTAGCAAAGATTTATCACAATTGTGATAACCTTTGTTGGAAATGTAAAGAAGAAGAAGGTACTTTTTTCCATATGTGGTGGACTTGTCCCAAGGTGAAAGACTTCTGGGAGAAGATTTATAATGAACTGAAAAAAATGTTGAAATATACATTTATTAAGAAACCAGAGGCCTTTCTTCTTGGAATAACAGGTTTGGAATTGCCCAAGAAAGATGTTAAATTATTTTTGTATGCCACAACGGCTGCCCGAATATTACTTGCTAAAAATTGGAAAACACAAGAACTACCAACAGTGGAAGATTGGCAGATGAAGATGATGGGCTTTTCGGAGCTAGCTGATCTGACTGGAAGAATCCGCGACCAGAAAGAAGAGGAGTTGCAAGAGGACTGGAGGAAATTTAAGGACTATTTGAATAAATATTGAAATATAAAAAAATAGAAATTACTTGAAAGAAACAAATAGGCCTAGGATTAAACTAAATTATAATTAAATAAATGGGATTTAGAATGTTAAGTAATGTTAAGATAAGATGGACTATAATTGGAAATTGTTTTAGTTTAGTAATGATATTGGAAAGCTGTTACTTTGAATTACAAGGAAACTCATAAGGGAGGGATTTGAGGAAGCCAACCAAGATGTTTAAAAGGTTGGATTTGTGAAGAATTAAGTTTGTTGTTATTGTTTATATGTTTATTGTTCCCTTTTTTCTTTTTTCTTTTTCTGTTTTCGTGTATTATTTTGCTTTGTGGTTTGTGTTATCATTGTGGAAAAACTAATAAAAAAATTCTTTCAAAAGAGTGGTTTTTGTTTTGGTGCGAAAAGGATGAGGACCCAGTTCTGATCATGAAAACAGATTCTTGGGCTGAGCATGTGCTCAGAAATATCTTTTGCCCTTTCTTAAATTCTGTGAATGTCTGCCTTGCTAAGCTCTGTACAATTGGCTGCAGTTGGTGGTTCTCAGGGGTCTAGTGAAAAATAAAAATAAAAGCAAAGGAAAACCAGGCCTGACATGTGCCCATCTCTTGTGTGGAAGAGGGAGGATACTATATCCCCTGTTTTCTGATATCCATCCCTGGTAAAACTTTGTCTCAGCTGTATGTTTTTAAATTTTGTTTGTACGCAGCACATGTTTACTAGAATTCCCATTGATGGAGTTTAAAGCCCTTGCTCTCTAGAAGCTGACGTTCTGTGTAGGAAGCAAACGCATCTTACCTCTAGGTTCCATGTGTGTGTGGAAACTAAGGCACCATGTGAAGGCACCTGGCTTGAGAGCAGTACATGTGAAAAGGATCTCGGAGTCTTGGTTGACCACAAATTTGACATGAGCCAACAGTGTGACGCGGCAGCTAAAAAAGCCAATGCAATTCTGGGCTGCATCAATAGGAGTATAGCATCTAGATCAAGGGAAGTAATAGTGCCACTGTATTCTGCTCTGGTCAGACCTCACCTGGAGTACTGTGTCCAGTTCTGGGCACCACAGTTCAAGAAGGACACTGACAAACTGGAACGTGTCCAGAGGAGGGCAACCAAAATGGTCAAAGGCCTGGAAACGATGCCTTATGAGGAACAGCTAAGGGAGCTGGGCATGTTTAGCCTGGAGAAGAGGAGGTTAAGGGGTGATATGATAGCCATGTTCAAATATATAAAAGGATGTCACATAGAGGAGGGAGAAAGGTTGTTTTCTGCTGCTCCAGAGAAGCGGACACGGAGCAATGGATCCAAACTACAAGAAAGAAGATTCCACCTAAACATTAGGAAGAACTTCCTGACAGTAAGAGCTGTTCAACAGTGGAATTTGCTGCCAAGGAGTGTGGTGGAGTCTCCTTCTTTGGAGGTCTTTAAGCAGAGGCTTGACAACCATATGTCAGGAGTGCTCTGATGGTGTTTCCTGCTTGGCAGGGGGTTGGACTCAGTGGCCCTTGTGGTCTCTTCCAACTCTATGATTCTATGATTCTATGATTCTAAGTACAACCTGCCATTTTCTGCCACAGAACTGGTGAGATTCATTTGGAGCGGTGAAATATGCCAGCGTATCATGAGACAATGACATCTTTCCTAATATATTTCTAATGGGATTGGGGGTGGGGGTTTCCTGCGAGTCGCTTCCAAGCCTGTGGTTGGGTATCTGTGAGATGGGAGTTTGTAGCAGAAGGAACTGCTGGACTGCTCAGGCCAGTCTCTTTGCTAAGGTAATGGGAATGGCCAGGTCTTTTAGGCATCCATTTACCTGTCTAAATAGCTGGTCAAGTACAGACGTTTTGCCATAGAGACAACTGGCAAGTGATGCTCTTTCAGGATGAAGAAAGACCCCCCCACACACCCCATCACCTGGGTGCAGGCAGAAGAACAACAGCCCAAAAGCTAACATTTGTTGTAGGCTGCTCTGGAACTGTGCTCTTAAAAGACGAAGAAGCTTCTGTGTGCTGAATTATTATTGTTAAATATACTTATTAGCTACCTTTTACCAGCCAGTCCCAGAGTAAGGTACAACTGTTTAAAATTCAGAATTAATGAGAGTTAAAATAGACTACAGTCGTAAGAAAAGGGTGGGTCCTGAAAACACACATCTCAGGTGCCAAAGTTCTGAAAACCCTCCCTAGAAACTTAATGGAGAAGCAAGATCTGTTGAAGCATTAATGCTTCTGGATTTTACTGTTTTATCCTTTGTATGCTGCTTTGAGGTTTTTCCACAATCAAGCAGTATACAAACATTTATGAAATAAATAAATAAATAAATAAATGCTGTGAGATCGTCCATCCTATGTTCAGGTTGTCTTCATGTGTAAATAAAGCCATATATCAGAATGACGTAACAATCTTTCGTGACCTTCATTCCAAGGAAACTGACCGCTGAGCAGTGGTGTAGCGTGGGTTGTCAGCACCCGGGGCAAGGCAAGTAATTTGCGCCCCCTAGAGTGAGTGAGCCAGGTAGGGGCAGAGAGCTGCGAGTGCGAGCGCGCGCCCCCAGATGTT
>NC_139539.1:92336363-92346363 GCF_965153285.1 Podarcis tiliguerta | reverse complement strand
TCCCATCAGTCCCAGCCAATATGGCCAATGGTAGGAGAAGATGGAAGTTGCAGTCCAGCAACATCTGGGCGGCGACACACTGACAACCTCTGAACTAGAGCAGGGCATTGGGGCACCTGCCATGGACACAACCTTAAAAGGGACACAAAACTGGCATCCAAAGTCATTGCATTTTTTTATTATTTATTTTTATAAATAATTTTTATTGAATGATTTTATGTTACAAAAAACAATACAGCCATTCTACCACTAAATAGTACACCAGTGTGGTGTAGTGGTTAAGAGCGATAGACTCGTAATCTGGTGAACCAGGTTCGCTTCCCCGCTCCTCCACATGCAGCTGCTGGGTGACCTTGGGCTACTCACACTTCTCTGAAGTCTCTCCAGCCTCCCTCACCTCACAGAGTGTTTGTGGTGGGGGAGGAAGGGAAAGGAGAATGTTAGCCGCTTTGAGACTCCTGAAGGGGAGTGATAAAGCGGGATATCAAATCCAAACTTTTCTTCTTAAATAGAATTAAGAAATAAAAATTACATACATCAATATTTAGTTTGTTATTTGTTATTTACCATCTTATTTCCTCCCAAACATTGCATACAAAAACACACATATGTGCAGACACCCACACACCCACACACAAAATGATAATAATGAAAGTAAATATTTTTTTGCCTTTTATCTTCCAAAATCTTTTCTTCATTTCTTCAACTTTGACTTCCTGTCAAGTCCCTTTGCATATATTTTATCTTACATTTGAATGTACACAAAAAAATAAACCTTTCTATATAATTTTTCCAATACATTCTGAAAAAAATTCCATTTTTTGTTATATATGCGTAGCAACAATGCTTTTGTTTTAACATGTGTTTTCTATCTTCACTCAAGCTCCAAAATTCTAGGATACTGCAGCTGTTAAGGGCCACACTTTTAAAAGACACATCATTCAGGCGATAATTATATCTGAGCTAATGGTTGGTTCCAACTTCACCATTAGCTTGGAGCTGGCTGGCTTTCAGCAGAGTGCTGAATCTAAGTCCCAAATTTGTTCACTAGAACAGACACAAGCAGCCTGTGCAACTGAAGCTACCAGGCGACTACCTATCCTAGACAATTCCCTGGACCTAAGACAACAACCCAATTAGCAAAACATGCCCCAAAACAGAGAGAGACCTTTCCGACAAAACACCCCAGCAAACTCTACAGAAGAAAAAACGCAGAATGCCTATCAACACACTAGAGTTTCTCATCAAGCATTTAACTTTTCAAAATGAGTCATTTCTTATCGTTTCTATCCCCAATTCAACACATTATTTATAAAATTTATTATCCTTTATTGTCATTTTCAACCTGTAAGCCATAGAACCTACTGAACCTCTGATTTATCATTACAATAAACGTAAAGGACCCCTGACAGTTAAGTCCACTCGCGAACGACTCTGGGGTTGCAGAGCTCATCTCGCTTTACTGGCCGAGGGAGCTGGCGTTTGTCCACTTCCGCAGACAGTTTTTCCGGGTCATGTGGCCAGCATGACTAAGCCACTTCTGGCAAACCAGAGCAGTGCACGGAAACGCTGTTTACCTTCCCGCCAGACTGGTACCTATTTATCCATTTGCACTTTGACATGCTTTCGAACTGCTAGGTCAGCAGGAGCAGGGACCGAGCAACAGGAACTCACCCCGTTGCGGGGATTCGAACCGCCGACCTTCTGATCGGCAAGTCCTAGGCTCTGTGGTTTAGACCACAGCACCACCCGTGTCCCCTATCATTACAATAGTGGATGCGATTCAGATGATTCACCCTTAACAACAGGGCTATAAGAGTGGGCTTCTAATAAACTAATATAATATAATATACTTTTATACCTCTTTCTGCTCCTTCTCTCCCCACCCTCTCCTTTTCTGATCCTCTGCCAGCCACACTCTGTCATTTTCTAGCTGACCATCTGTGCCTGACATTCACTCTCACACCACCCAACAATTAATTCAATCCCCTCCACTCCTACTTAAAATTCTCTCACACTGGACTGGACTGCACTCTAAATGTTATATTTCAAATTGAAGACATCCAACAGGAAACTGGCAAAAAAAAAAAAAGATTTACTCAGCTTGTATGGAATAAGAAAAAAAGAAAGAATAAATAAGATACTATCACAAGATGATAAACTGGTTTAAATTGCTAAAATAAGTATCCAAGTTGAAAAATATTTCTGTTTGATTAAACTTCAAGCATTATTGTGGTTAAGTTGCAGGTCTAAGTATAAAAGAAGTTCTAAATATGTTAATACTAATAAGAACAAAGTAAGAACAAATTTTGTCTTGAATCCAGCTAAGCCCTATGGTGTTTTTATTTGAATCGCAATGACTACCTTGGAAACTTTACCCTTTGGGAAAATGATAGCCTGCACAGGTATATAGTTCTCTGGAAATATATGTATTCATACCACTTAACACTGTAGTTTCCATGCCTTGCACCATGAAGTCATGATAGAAGTAAAAAGGATAAAATCAGTTAAAATTAACCAGAAAATTTGAAGATTGAATCAATCCGTGGAATATAATTATAGTAATAGGAAACCCCAAAATGTACTGGCTTGACTAATGGTCTGAGCAACCCTGGGGTTGTGAATGCGAAGCCCAGAGCTACACCCCAGCTCAACCAGTGGACACTCTACAACACCCAAACCTTTCCAAGCTTAGGAGGGCAAATGCCATCTTCTTCCTATCTTGTTCCCTCCCATTGGAAGGTTTGGGGGCATATCCATGGGGTGAAGTCAGAAGAAGAAGAAGAAGAAGAAGAAGAAGAAGAAGAAGAAGAAGAAGAAGAGTAGTTTGGATTTGATATCCCACTTTATCACTATCCTAAGGAGTCTCAAGGGACACGGGTGGCGCTGTGGGTTAAACCACAGAGCCTAGGGCTTGCCGATCAGAAGGTCGGCGGTTCGAATACCCGCGATGGGGTGAGCTCCCGTTGCTCGGTCCCTGCTCCTGCCAACCTAGCAGTTCGAAACCACATCAAAGTGCAAGTAGATAAATAGGTACAGCTCTGGCGGGAAGGTAAACAGCGTTTCCGTGTGCTGCTCTGGTTCGCCAGAAGTGGCTTAGTCATGCTGGCCACATGACCCCAGAGTTGGTCATGACTGGACCTAATGGCCAGGGGTCCCTTTACCTTTAAGGAGTCTCAAAGCAGCTAATAATTCCCTTTCTCCCCCACAACAAACACTCTGTGAGGTGAGTGGGGCTGAGAGACTTCAGAGAAGTGTGACTGGCCCAAGGTCACCCAGCAGCTGCATGTGGAGGAGCGGGGAAGCGAAGCCAGTTCACCAGATTACAAGTCTACCATGAGGTGAGTGAGACTGAGAGATTTCAAAGAAGTGTGACAAGCTGAAGAAGAAGAAGAAGAAGAAGCTTTCCCACCCCCCTACCTCTGCCATTCACACCTGACAACAACTCCACCCTGTTTTCAGGGACCCACAGGTGGAATTTTGCCAGTGCAGCAGCTTAGCACACCAACCCTTTGCACAGCACATGGAGGCATTTCCAGAGGCACATTTCCTTTTTTTTTTTTTTTTATAAATATTTATTAAGTTTTACATAAACAATAAAGAACAACATAAACAACACATAACACAGAAAAAATACACAAACATTAAACACAAAAACAACAGTAATAAACAATAAAAATAGAGAAAATTAAAAAAAAAAATACCCTTTTTATCTTCATAATGACCTTGCATTTACTTGTTTCTGCGACTTCCCCCAACCTCCCTACTCTGTATTCCAAATCAAATGTTCTGTCTGCAAATTCTTTCCCTCTATCATAATTTAAATTTCTCATCATCTTAAATCCATATCCCATAATTATATTTCCTTCAGTCTAGATTTTAGATCTTTTTCTGTTCACTTTTCTTGCTAAAAACCAGTCACCTTCAGTCCGATATCTTCAAATGTTCGTTATCTTGCAGTATTTCTGTAAATAGTCTTTAAATTTCCTCCAATCTTCCCTCACCGTCTCTTCTCCCTGGTCTCTAATCCTGCCGGTCATTTCTGCTGATTCCATGTAGTCGATGACTTTCATCTGCCATTCTTCCAGAGTGGGTAATTCTTCTGTCTTCCAATACTGTGCAATAAGTATTCTTGCTGCTGCTGTAGCATACATAAAGAAAATCCTATCTTTCTTGTGCACCTGTTGGCCAACCATGCCCAGGAGAAAGGCTTCTGGCTTCTTCGAAAATGTGTATTTAAACACTTTTTTCAGCTCATTATAAATCATCTCCCAGAATGCCTTAATCTTAGGGCACGTCCACCAAAGGTGAAAGAATGTGCCTTCAACTTCTTTACATTTCCAACACTTATTATCGGGCAAATGGTAAATTTTCGCAAGCTTGACTGGTGTCATGTACCACCTATATATCATTTTCATTACATTCTCTCTTAGGGCATTAGATGCCGTAAATTTTATACCGGTGGTCCATAACCGTTCCCAGTCAGCAAACATTATATTATGGCCCAAGTCTTGTGCCCATTTAATCATCACTGATTTCACTTCCTCATCCTGTGTATTCCATTTTAGTAGCAAGTTATACATTCTTGACAAAATCTTAGTTTTGGGTTCTAACAATTCTGTCTCCAATTTTGATTTTTCCACCTGGAAGCCAATTTTTCTATCCATTTTAAATGCTTCCATTATTTGATGATAATGGAGCCAATCTCGGACTTTACTTTTTAATTTATCAAAACTCTGTAGTTTCAATTTGTCTTCATCTTGTTCTAAAATCTCCCAATATTTTGGCCAGTTTGCCTCCATATTGAGCTTTTTTAGTGCTTTTGCTTCCATTGGGGACAACCACCTTGGGGTCTTGGTTTCAAGCAAGTCTTTATACCTCATCCAAACTTTAAACAATGCATTCCTAACAATGTGGATTTTAAACATTCTATGCACTTTAACCTTGTCATACCATAGATATGCATGCCAACCAAAAACATTGTTAAATCCTTCTAGATCCAACATGTCAGTGTTTTCAAGAAGTAGCCATTCTTTTAACCAACAAAAGGCTGCCGCCTCATAATAAAGTTTCAGGTCTGGCAGGGCAAAGCCCCCTCTTTCTTTTGCGTCGGTCAATATTTTAAATTTTATCCTTGGCTTTTTGCCCTGCCAGACAAATCTGGATATATCTCTTTGCCACCTCTTGAAACAATCAATCTTATCTATAATTTGCAGTGTCTGAAACAAAAACAACATTCTTGGCAATACATTCATCTTTATCACAGCAATACGACCCATTAAGGAGAGTTTCAAATTAGACCATATATCTAGATCTTTCTTTATCTCCGACCAACTTTTCTCATAATTGTCTTTATATAAATTTCCATTTTTCGCAGTCATAGTAATACCCAAATATTTCACTTTTTTCACTACTGCCAATCCTGTCTCATTCTGAAATCTTTCTTTCTCAATTTCTGTTAGATTCTTTGTCAAAACTTTGGTTTTTGTTTTGTTCAATTTAAACCCTGCCAGTCGACCAAACTCTTGGATCAGTTCTAAGGCTCTTTTCACACTGGATTCTGGCTCCTGTAATGTCAGAACTAGGTCATCTGCAAATGCTCTTAATTTATATTGTTTAGCTCCGACCTGAATCCCTCTGACCAATTGGTCCTTTCTAATCATATTCAGCAACACCTCCAGGACTGATATAAACAGCAAAGGAGAAATTGGGCAACCTTGTCGCGTACCTTTCTCTATTCTGAACTCCTCAGTGATTACACTGTTTACAATTAACTTAGCTTTTTGTTCAGAATAGATTGCACCTATACCATTTTCAAATTCCTGACCTACCCCCATACTTTGGAGATTTTTCTTCATAAAACTCCAAGAAATATTATCGAAGGCCTTCTCCGCATCCACAAATATTAGAACCGCCTTAGTATTTATTTTTTCTTGTAAAAATTCCAGAATGTCTATTATATTCCTTACATTATCTGATAAATGTCTTCCTGGGAGAAAGCCTGCTTGGTCCTTATGAATCTCCTCTATTAAAACCTTCTTGAATCTTCTAGCCAGAATATCTGCAAAAATTTTGTAATCCACATTAAGTAATGATATTGGGCGGTAGTCTTTGAGTTGGTGTTTCTGAGTCTCTACCTTTGGTATAAGTGTAACAAAAGCTTCTTTCCACGTATCTGGTGCCTTCTCCCCCTGAAGTATTTTGTTACAAACTTCTTTCAATGGCTGAATTAGCCAGTCTTTCAGTGCTTTATAATATCTAGCAGTCAGTCCATCGGGTCCTGGAGACTTGCCCAGTTGCATATTCTGAATGGCACTCTCGACCTCTTGGTCTGTTATGCTATAATTCAATTTCAATCTATTCTCTTGAGATATTTTCGGTAGCCCATTCGCTTTCAAGAATTTCTCTATGTCTACTTCCTTCTGGGGTTGTTGAGAATAAAGCTGTTTAAAATATTTTTGAAAAGCGGTCCTTATTTCTGTAGGGTTCTGAATAGTTTTTCCTTCCACTTCTAGATTTGTTATTGTATTCAACTTTTGTCTCTTCTTAATTTGCCAAGCCAATAATTTCCCACACTTGTTTGCAGATTCAAAAGTTCTCTGTCTCATTTGTCTGATCTTCCACTCAATCTCTTGATTTACCATTTGCATATATTCCACTTGATATAATTTAATCTCTCTTAGAGTTTCCTTTGAATTTGGCTTTAATCTCAATCTCTTTTCTCCTTCATTGATCTTTTCCAAGATCTTTTCCCTTCTTTCCTTTTGTAATCTCTTTTTAAGCGTATTTTGTTGTATCAAGAACCCTCTCATAACAGCTTTACTTGCATCCCATACGATTCTTTTCTCCACCGTCGTGTTCAAATTTATCTCGAAATAGTCTTTCAAAGTTTTCTGGGCCTTTTTGTTCACTTCCTCATCCCTGAAGAGAGAGTCGTTCATTCTCCATCTGAAAGAACCAGTTGGTAGTAAGTTCATTCCCATCTTTACTGCATTATGGTCGGAGCAAGTTTTTGGGCAGATTTCCACCTTTTTTATATTTGGTGCCAGTCCTCGGGTGATCCATATTTGGTCGATTCGTGTCCAAGTCATTTTAGCTTCAGAATAGAAGGTTCCCTCTCTTCCTAACGGGTTTTTGGTTCTCCAGATGTCAATCAAGTCCAGGTTATCAGTCAAATCAAAAAAGGTTTTCGGTAGTCTACCATCCTTGGTGACCACCTGTCGTTGCGCCTTGTCCATATTTGTTGAAACAACTCCATTCATATCTCCCATCAAAATCACACTGTATTCCAAATATTCATTCAGTGTCTCATGCAGCTTCTTAAAAAACTCGGATTTTCCCTCGTTTGGTGCATACACTCCTACTATCAGATACTTCTGTCCATGGTACTGTATTTCAATTGCCAAATATCTTCCATGTTCATCCTTAAACATAAATTTTGGTGTAAGGCTCTCTTTGGCATATATTACTACTCCTCTTTTTTTGACTTTGTCAGATGAGATAAATTCTTGACCCAATCTTTTGTTAATTAAAATTTTCCTATGGAGCCTGGTCACATGTGTTTCTTGTAAGCAGATCAAGTCCAATTGTTCTTTCTTTAAAATATGGAATATCGATTTCCTCTTTCGAACTGAGTTGAGGCCATTACAATTCCAGCTTAGAAGTTGCAGAGACATGATGAATTTATTCTGTTATATTCCTCCAGATGCTCCCTCTGTCTTGTCTTTATCTGTCAAGTCCGGCGTTGTCCTCTTCTTTCTGTTTCGTTTCGGCCTTGCTCCTGTCTTGTCTTCCTCTCCCTCCTCTGATGACTCCAAGGAATCTGCTACTTTTAATGTTCCTTTCTGTAGGTCCTCTCCATAAACTTCTAAAAAGGCGTTCTTGTCTTCCACTGATCTTACTTTTGTCTTTCTTCCCTTGATACTGAAGGAGAGTCCTTCCGGAAATTCCCACCTGAAAATGATGTTGTTTTTTCTTAATTGAATAACTAGATCTTTATAATTCGATCTAAGGTCCAGAAGATGCTTTGGAATATCCTTGAAGATCTCGACTTTGGATTGATTAATTATCAATGATTTTTGAAAATGTAGTCCCAAAATCTTGTCTCTTTCTTCTTTGGTTCTAAATGTAACCAAACAGTCTCTAATTTTGATCTTCTTGCTTGTTCTTCCCAGACGAAAGGCACTCAGGATCTTAAATTCCTCCTTCTCAGGCTCCAAAGTCCAAAATTTCTGAAATTCTTGTGTCAGAAGGTCCCGCAGGCTTCCTTCCTCGATCTCTGGAACGTTTCTAATTCTCAGATTAGTTTGTTTATCTTTTAATTCCAGCATAGAAAATCTTGCTCTATACTCCTCCAATTGCTTGCTCATCGGTGGCAATTTCTCCTCTGTAGCAGCTGCAACCCCCCTTGCCTCCTCAGCAATTTTTCTTGTCTCAACCGACGCCTCAAATAATTCCTTAATTGAGGCTGTATTCTGTTTTATACTGGCAGAGTTCTGTTCTATCTTTTGGAAGGCCTCTGTTACCCCTTTGTTTGTTTCTTCAACTTGACTTTTTACTTCCACAACTTGTTTTTTAGTTTCTGACACTTCTTGTGTCAGTTTGTCTAGGGATCCCTGTACCCTTGCAAATCCTGCAGTAATAAGGTCTTCTGTCCCAGACATTTCTTTTACTTTGGGTATAACAGAGGCACTTCCTGTAGGTTCAGGGAAGGATCCCCTCCTTCCCGTGTGAAAAGATTTACCAGATCTTGTTGTTTTGTCTTGAAATTGCTGTAATTTTCCTTTTCCCTCTGCCATAAGCCACCAGTTTCAAGGTTACTCTGCAGCTGCAACTTATTTACCAGTTCAAGGGAAGAGAGTGGAATTTTCCTCTATTTACTTTGTATCCCTGCAGTAATTTCAGTAGCCACCAGGGGGACCTCGGAAATATTACTATTAAAAAAATACAATGTATCACCTTCTCTCTTTTCACAACCGATTCGAAACAGTAATGTCCACAATACCAAGTTTCAAGTAGAATTCTCTTGTCCTGGTGGGCTGGCTCCTTCAAACACTTAAGTATTCTTTTGAATGCTTCACAGTCTTTCACAGTCTTTTAAGACTTCACTTTCACTTTTGGCAAACCAAAACGGCAGTCCGGACAGCTTCCCTGCTGCCTGGGGGGGGATTTTCTATTGTCCTTTAGCCAAATCCAAATCTATTCACAATCAAACGTCTAGGCAGTATATCTTAGTCTTATAAGTCTCTTTGATCAGACAGAATGTCCCTCCATTTTCCCCCTCCCCTTCTAATAACAGTGGGGGGGGGACTTTTAACGTCCTTTGACGGCTCAGGACGATATTTCTCAATCACAGAGACCTTTCATGCAGGCAAAAATATCTTTCCTATCTTTTCCCCTCTCCTCTCCTGCTTCCGGAGAGGGGGTCTTGTCTTAAGATTTTCGGATTTTTTATCCTTTCAAAGACGTCTTTAAAGGTTTTAGTCCACAGAGTCTTTGCTTTAAACTATTTACACAGCGGAAGGCTGGCTTCCTGTTTAGACCTTACCGCTTCGGGTTCAAATTACTTCTCTCTTTTACTTCAAGTCCCAATTCTAATCCAACATTCAAAATCTTGCTTTTCTTTGAAGTTTTAACTTCCCCTACTCACGGGTACTTCTTTTCTTTTGTAATCCAAATTGTCTCAGGAAAAAGCCGGCGCTCTCTCGGCAACAGCTGCGCGACGTCACTCCAGAGAAGTAGCGATCGACTCTCAGTGCCTCGCCACCCCCGCCCCGCTCAGGAGCCTTTACCAGACTCCTTTTACGTTTGGGGGGGGCGCAAATGGCACCCACCGAGTCCCACGGCCGTAGGCTTCCTCCGCCTACGGTTTCAAGGGTCCACCGCGTCGCCGAAGCGGTAAGACCCCAGTTTCTCTGGAGCTCTTCCCTCCGAGGATCAAAGGGAAGCCGCCATCACCGCCGGCGCTCGGCTCCGGAAGCCCTACGTGGGGCTACCTTTG